>NW_025381660.1:0-7337 GCF_016433145.1 Gracilinanus agilis | reverse complement strand
GGAAGGAAGGAAGGAAGGAAGGAAGGAAGGAAGGAAGGGAGGAAGGAGGGAGGAAGGAAGGAGGGAGGGAGGAAGCAAGGAAGGAAGGAACAAGCAGGATGAAGTTCATAAAATATACTTTGCAATGACTACCTTTTACAGCTATTTCTCCGGGTAGCCTAGAGATGTGTCCAATGAGTTTTGAAGTTGGAGCAGTTCTGCTCCTTTTATATTCTGGATAACTAACTAGCCACTATGAAATTCATCTATTTGTGTTAAGTTTAAAAGTAGCACTAAGAGACATATCAGGTTCATTTAAATAGCTGAAAAGTAACCAGTTCTATACAATCTTTGTCCCATTTGTCACTGTCAAAAATTCACTTCAAACTCCCTGGCACAAAGAAAAACGGCTCATGTTAAAGGAGGGCCAATTATTCCAAAAAGTGTCCCTGGGAATGTACGGATTTCCTATCAGGGAACCTGTTCCCAGGAAACTTGACTCTGAGTCAAGAAAGTCACCTGAAATATTGAAATCGATTTGCTTGAAGAAAGGCCTTTGAAGATTTCTCCACCTCGAAGGCTCTCTAGCCTAAAGGCTCACCCAGCACCCCTTGGGGTTATTTCCCAGCACACGGGCTTCTGTGCCCTTAGTTGGAGGTAAGCTTCAGTCTAGCTGTATCTCCAGCACCTAGCGCAGTACCTCCCCATGACGCAGGAGGCTCTTTAGGCAAACCTGGCAGGCAGCTGGGGGCACAGGGGGTTAGGATAAATTCTTGGTCTTGAAATCAAGATGACCTTGTTTGGAATTCTGCCTTAACAGCTTACTAACAATGTGATTCTGGTAAGTTATTTAAACTCTGCCCGCCTCAGTGTTCACATCTGCAAAATGAGGAAATGGAAAGCCCCCACTTCACAAGCTTGTTGAGGGGAGGGGAGGAGGATAATAATAACAAGAAGAAAGCCAAAAAGAAAATGATAGCTACCATTCATTCAGCACTTATGATTATCTCATTCAATCTCCACAACAATCCTGAGGGACAGGTTATTATTAACCCCATTTTACAGATAAGGAAACTGAGATAGACAGAGGTAATGTGACTTACCCAGAGCCACACAGCTATTGAGTAAGGATCAAAAGGGATAACATTTAGAGGACTTTGCAAACCTTAATGTGTTATCCAAATGCTATCTATCGCTGCTGCTGCTTCTGTTACCCATTTGATGATTGTACCTGGCAGGAGAAATGTTACCACGGAGGGAGGTTGCTTCAAATAAGGCAGGACAGACGGCCGTGTGTGCTCTTCAGAGTGTTTTCCAGTATCCCCATCGATTGGTCAAACCCAGAACATTCTCAGGTTCACTGCTGAGGATCACTCAGAGGGCCTGCCGAGCTGAGAGCCAAAGCATAAATGGAGAGAAAATGCTTCTTTCCCACATTCAGAGCAGGCAGTGGAAGGAACGGTTAATGGTTGGTCCATTGTATGGCCATCGTGCATATCCCTTGGATGCTCCTTCCAAGTAGACAATACAGTAGTCTGGGATTGAGGCTAATAGTAAGAATTGTTCAATTCAATGTCATAAAAGTGATGCTAGCTAGCATTTATTCAGGCAACACTTTCCGATTTGCCAAGTGTTTGGCACGTATTATTTCATTTGATGGCGAGCTCAGGACTATTATTACCACCATTTTACTCATGTCAATCTATGACTACACCAGAGTCTAATAGCCTGCAAACGACTAAGGCAAGATTTGAACTTGGTTCTTCCTGACTCCAAAGGCGAGGCTGTCTGCAGCTTCCACACTGACTGCCCCAAGGCCAAGGGTGAGCAGAGCAGCCTTCTGGAAATGGTGCCGTGCTTTCAGGGATGGCAGGCACAAAGCACCAACTGTGTAACAACAATTTCTGATCTGTGGTTGCGAATCCTGGGAACTGGCTATGATCCAAAGATGTGGTTGACCCAAAGGGAAAAGGAGAGCTTCGTGGGGAGCACAAGAAGCCTGCAACGTATTCCCCACCATGACCTCTGGAGAAAGAGTAGAATAGCGAAGGTCACAAGGATGTGGGTCATCCAAAAGGGAGGGGAACGATGCCAAAAGCTCCCTATCAGGGAGATATGACAGTGGGCAGCCCAGTGGCAGCCCTGGGGCCACAAGATGGAGATATCTCGAGAATGGACTCCAATACAATCCATTAGACATTTATTGTGTACCAGACGCTGGGCTAAGCATTGAGGACACAATCAACAAAAAGAAAGAGGTCCCTCCCCGAGGAGCTTGCAGCTTATTATCTAAAGGGAGGGATAATACGCAAAAGGAGACAGAAGAGTAGTTGGGGGCAGGACAGAGGATACTGGAGAGTGCCTGTTCTGAGTATCTTGGACCAAGGAACTGAAAACAGGGAGGGCAGCAGATGTCCAGTGGAGGGAGCTGAGAGGCTAGTTTTCTGCCCTTTCTAAAGGAGGGCATTGGAAGAAGTTTGGTGCCCGCTCCCACTCTCCAATCAGAAGGTACAGGAGGCTGAAGGAGGTTAGCAGCGTGGTGGTGAGTTTAGAGGCGAGGGGCTTCTTTATCCTTAGAGGATCATGAATTTCAGGCACAGTAGCAGATTCCAAGTGGAGTGAGATGGACTCCAGCCATATGGCCACTTGGCTCAAGAGAGGAATGTGATAAGCAGCTTCACAGACTGTGGCCTAAATGTGCCAGGCTCTTTGGTGGTGCCTAAGGTGCCCGTGTGGTCATCACAGAGCCTTTGAAATGTAGAAGTAAGAAATCTCATCCCCAGAAATGCTAATTCTTGATTAACTATGGATCTTCCCAGGCAACACCTCTCATTCTCAAGGGGGAAGACCAAACAGGCACATCACTATCTCAATTTTAGCAATGATGAAATGGAGGAGGCTCAGACTCCTGAAATAGCCAGGCTAGATGACAAAAGTCAGAAGGGAAAGAACTAAGAAATGCAGTCAGGTACGCTGCCAGCCTTGTCTCAGGAGAAAGCCCACGGCAGGAAAGAGATGATGGTATGTCAGCCATAGTGGAAAGACAAAGGAAAGGAAAGATCAAGGCTTGCAGTGGGGAGGAGGCATAATTGTTACTGACAACAGAAAGAAGGTCAGACTACTCAACTCTGCTGCCTTCTTTTCTTTTCTTTTCCTCTAAGAAGAATGGCCTTTGGACTGAAAAAGGCAGAACAGAAATGGCTAATAGGGCGTTGGGATCCCAGATAAGTAGGGAGCTATTAAAAGGAAATGCATTTGACCTTGACGAGTTCAAACAACTCATCCCAAATGAACTCTGTTGTCAGGGACCAAAAGAAACAGCCAATAAAGTCGCTGAGCTCATTAGTCATCTTTGAAGGATCACAGAGAACAAGGGCAGACGGGCAGACTTTGAGAAGGTCCAAGTTCCCAATTTTCAAAAAAGAAGTGGATGGAGTTTATTCACCATGGGCCAATTAGCCTGACTGTGACTCCTCACAGAATTTAAGGTGGTCATTTTAAAAACAGGCTAGTGATAGACAGGGTGAAATTATGGGGGGGGGACCACAGTGAACGTGGGCTTAGGCACCTCCGATGCTTACCCTCTGTGATCCCAAGCAAGTTAGCCCGTGTTTGCTTATTTGGATAATGGGAAAATAATAGCACCTGCTTCACCGAGTGTTATAAATATCCAATAAGAAAATATAGACAGACAAAAAGACAGAGAGAGACAGAGAGAGAGGCAGATAGTCAGATGGATGGACAGATGAATGGACAGAAGGATAGATAGATAGATAGANTAGATAGATAGAAGGATAGATAGATAGATAGATAGATAGATAGATAGATAGATAGAAAGAAAGATAGATAGATAGATAGATAGATAGATAGATAGATAGATAGATAGATAGATAGATAGATAGATGATAGATAGATATGGATAGATAGGCAGGTAGACAGACAGACAGACAGAGAGATAGACGGATGGATAGACAGAGAGATAGACAAAATGATAGAGAGATAATTAGAGACAGAAAGAAAGAAAGATAGGTAGATAGATAAATAGATAGATAGTTAATGAATAGAGGGCCAAGCATGGAGATGGAAGGTCTTAGATTCAAATCTGGCCTCAGACACTTTGTGTGACCCTGGGCAAGTCATTTAACCTGAATTGCCTAAGCCTTACTACTCTTCTGCCTTGGAAACAATACGTAGTATTGACTCTGAGACAAAAGGTCAGGGTTGGAAAAAAGAAAAATGAAGAAAAAGAGGAACGGGCATGGTCATTCCAAAGAGTTACTCTAGTTTTTTCCAAGAGCCGGTCATGCCAAAGTAACTTTATGAAGTTTTCTTTTGTTTGATGTTCTCAGACTTGTGAATGAATGTTTGCAATTAAAAAGCAAAGTGATCAAGTGCTTCCTCTGTGCCAGATTCTGCGCTGAGCGCTGGAGACATTAAGAGACAACCAGTGGCAGCCCTGAGGAGCCACGTTCCAACAGTCGGAGCAGGGAGGTGCTGGAGCTCCAGTTTACTGAAGCAGCAGCAAAGGTCTTGGCGGTTTCCGTCCTGTTCATTTTTGAGCCTAAGACAGAGAACTCTGGCCTAGACAAGTTTTGCTGTAGGTGGATTCAGAAACAGTCGCCTGTCAAAAGCCTCTTCCTTAATGTGTCCGTGTCGGTTTAGAGGGCTGGACTTGGCCAGCCCAGGCCCCCAAGGATCTGAGGTTGGCCGTCGCCACTTCTCTTTTCACCAAGGATCTAGACAAAAGTGGAGATGGCAGGCTTGGCAAACGTTAGTAAAATAACAACATGGCTCACAAACATTTCTGTAGCACTTTAAGGTTTGCAAAGCACTTTACAAAGATCATCTCGTTCGATCTTCCCAACAACCCTGCAAGGTAGGTAATATTTTCCCCATTTCACAGATGAGGAAACCAAGGCATGCAGAAACAAAGCGACGTGTTCTGCTTCCCACGGCTGGTGTTTAAGATCAGGGCGCCCTGACCTCCACCCACAGCCCACGTGGAAGCCTCGTCCATACCAGGCTAGAAGGGAGAGGCGACGTGCTGGATGACGGTCAAGCCGCCAACAGCTCTACCCAAGCTATAACGTTAGGCTGAATCTCATCCACTGGACGTCAATAGAACCTTAAACTTTACATTCAGGTTCGAAAACTCCACTTGACAAATATAACATGGATGAGACAGAGCAAGACACAAACTGTTTTTTCCCTTTAAAAGAGTCAAAGATTCTCAGAGTATGAATAAGCAAATGAATGGACCGACAGATGGAGGGAGGGAGAGGAAGGGAGGGAGGGATGTCTCAGTCAGCATTTATTAAGAGACAAATACGTGTGAGGCACTATGCAAGGCACCGGCCTACAAAAGCTGCAGTCTTTAAGGTGCTTAAGTTCTAGCAATGTGGAAGGACAATGTCCCACCCTCCATCCCTTCCCCCTCCGGCCCCCCACACCCAATAGAATTGGGCTGCAGGGAGAGATCTATGTCCTCCAGGACTGGGGCGGTGACTGATGCCTGGAGAATCTGTCCTCTGCAGAGGCCTCGTCTGAAAACTTGTGTAGTTCTCAGCAGCACATCCTAGGGAAGACGAGGCAGCCAGAATTGAGGCAGACCTGGAGCTCATGCCATCTGAGCACTGATTAAAACAACTGGGAAGAGAAGACGGTGGGCCAGAGAGTCAGGAGGGGGGCCTCAAGTAAATGAGACTGTCATGTGGAAGAGAGATTCGATTGGATCATCTTGACCTCAGAGGGCAGAGGGATGAGCGCTAGTGAATGGTGTAGACCAGCCAACTCAGCCTTGTTATAAAGCTTCCTGACTTTCTCGTTCATTCGGATCCTTCCCAAGAATAAGGGGATGACAAGGACGCCAGCCTTCCTTGTTCCAAAGATCATCCTACAGAGGCCAGACGCCCCCTTCTCGAGCTCCATGCACAAAGCATTGTACGCCAAGGGCTGATTGCACTCCGATTTCCTCTCCAATCTGGCGTTCTGACATCTAGGGATCTTGTGAGGCAGCCCCAACTCTTCCCTGATCAGTTTTCTTTGGCCCAACCATCGCTAATCAAGTACTTGTAATTTTGCACGGAGCCTATCGAATATCGCCAGAAATAGAATTTTCTGTTGAAAAGCTCATTTTCAGTACTTTAAATGATAATTAAAATGAGGCAAAGGATAATCCCAGAAAATGTTCAGGTTCACTCAGTGTAATTCACAGGTTTCTGTTCCCACACGTCAGGACAGAGCGGGCTTCCTTCGCTTGGCTCTGGGCCATATTCTTGGTAATTCTCCAGCCGGATGCACATCTTGAGAAACCATAAATAACTCACCCATCTCCTTAGAAACAAGCCCACACCAATTAATTTTTTAAACTTTCACTTATCCTGAGAAAAGTTCCAACCCAATTACCAACTGATTAGGTCCAATGAGTCATGTTTCTGAGAAGCCCAAGAGACTCCCACAGAGACTCCCATGATCAGCCTGAGATGTACGAAAGGAGGATGTAACTGAATGGATTAGGCCAAGCCATTGAAACACGGAATGCGATTTGTTCACCATGTTTAGGCAGGTAAAATGACATCCTTACTTGCTGTAAATACTCCATGACATGCCTCAGTATCTGCAAGCACGGGGAGCCCTGGCTGGAGCCAGAGTTTGTGAGAGTTGATATTTTGAATAAAGCCATGGAAGTATTCATATTCTTATGCCAGATGGACTTTTCCAGCCTAATATCTTCAACCCATTTGTAATTTTGGATCATCTGACACTAAACCATTTTCTTTAAAGAAAAGACTCTTGAGGACCTACTTTCCGCTACTTGGGACTCCCAAAG
Source organism: Gracilinanus agilis (assembly GCF_016433145.1). NCBI lineage: Eukaryota > Metazoa > Chordata > Mammalia > Didelphimorphia > Didelphidae > Gracilinanus > Gracilinanus agilis. Next base: position 529 of record NW_025381660.1, on the reverse strand, counting down.
TGACAGAAAATCTAACACAGTTTATGTAAACAGAAACATACTGGGGAAGATGGCGAAAGGGTCCTGGAGAATGTGAACTATTCAGTCACCGGAAATGGCACAAAATAGCTCAGCTTTTAAACTCCAGGGTTTGCAAAGGGAAGTAGATGCTTCAAAGCATCCACATTCCTGAGGAGACGTTTTTGTCTTATTTGGTTTTTATCTGATCAGAGAAAAAAAAAAAAAGGAGTATTCTAGAACACACGTTTAGGACATGTAGAGTACAAGGTTGAAAATCCAAGACGTGATCTACGCTTCCCCTAAAATAAGTTGTACATGCCTTGCATGGATTAGTCCTCACCCCAAGGTGAGAATAAATGTGCTATCATCCCCATTTTCTATAGGAGGAAATGAAGGATCAAAGAGTCGAAGTGACTTATCTGAAGTCCTTAAGGTAGTGAGTCACAGAATTACAGTATCTGAGAGTTGGGACAGACTTTTGTAGCCTCTGGTCTCATGAAATACAAGAAGGAATCCCCACCAGAAAATA
>NW_025381659.1:0-4305 GCF_016433145.1 Gracilinanus agilis | reverse complement strand
AAGCTAAGAAAGGTTGGCTACCGCGGCGGAGGCCTCAGGGAAGAGCGTGAGGAAGAAGAGAACCCACCATCCCCGGGCACCAGGCTCTGCCTGTCTGCCACGCCTGCTCGGCCTCATTGTTCCCGGCATCCCAAAGCCTGCCCTCTCCGTGATCTTTCTTCAACTCCTCAGGGACAACTGCCAGGACCAGAGGAGAGAGCTTCCCGACATCGCCCACCGACTGCCCTCAGGCCTACGTCGGGATGGTAGCCAACTCACCCCCCAGCCCCACTCCATCCGCAGTAATGCCCTCTCTCCTCTCCTCTGGGGGCGGGGTGGTGGGCGTCAAGAGCCCCCCAGCCGGAAACTTCTTTCTTCAGTGAGGCCTCTTTCTGGAAGGGAAGTGGGGCTGCCGGGGAAGGTGTTTTCAGATTGTTGGGGCAAGAGTTTGGCATTTGAAATGCCATCTGGATACTACTGCTTCTTTCCCCTCACTGTTCCTCTGGGCATTTTCTCTTCCTGGAATTCCTCTTGGAGCGCCCTTTTCTGGAGCTCTCCTAACCATGAGTGCTGTCTCCCTAGCCTGGAAGGAGGCTCAGGAAAGGCTGGATGAGACTAGTCTAACCCAAACTTTAAATCTACTACTCCATAGCTCTCTGCACACAGTAACCCCTTAATAAATGCTTGGTGAATAAATGAAACTCTAGTTATTGATTTACATATTTTCTCCCAATTAGTGATTTCCAAGCTCTTCAGATGGGTCTGTTTACCACCAGTGCTTTGCACACAGTAGGAGTTCACTCATTTGCCAAATGAGTGTTTTGACTGACACATAGAAAACACTAAGTCAATAGGGGACAGCAGTTTTTTGTCCTCATTGGCTCTGACTCTCTTTCCCTCATCTCTTCCACTTTTCTCCGATTTTTTAAAATTGAAAGTAGAGACAGGCATTGAAGTTGGTTCCCCCCAGGCCAAGGAAAATCCAACATTCCCAGTCTTCCCCAGAGAAACAGCCCAGCAGTGATCTATTGACCTAAAACCTAGGAATCTTGTCTTCAGCAGGTTCCTCAGCTCTGTTTTCCTTTCTTCCCAAAGGATCTCTGAGTGGGTGAGCTCAAGCCTTGAAAGAAATTCTTTCCTGTTAAGTTCAGCCTTTTCTGAGATCCTTATGGCAGTGGGGCACAGAATTAGGGTACACCTTCCCCAAAATATTGCCAATATATAGCCACATGATATCCCCTGATTCCCACTGGAATTTTCTCCTTCAACTTTGTCCTACCAATGTCTTAGCATGGGGGGAATCTTAACATCTAACTTTACATATTATTGTCTTTACATGTGAGTGGATATCTTAAGATATGGATGCATGAAGCCCTGGATTCAAATCCTGTTTCTGATACATGCTGGCTGTTTGGCCACAGGCAAGTCATTAATGCTGTCTGTGCCCCCAGGCTAACTCTCTGACTATAAATTACAGAAGAATTGCAGAACTGCTTTGTTGTAAGGACTTTTTATAATGGAAATTCTCCATGTGAATGAAATCAGAGATCTAGACCCCCTCTATTTCTCCATCCCTAACCAAAATCTACACTTTACATTGGAGTTAACCAAGGCTCAGAGGGATTAAAGAGTTTAGATGCTATGGAAGGCAAGATTAGAACTCAGGGCTGTCCTGACTGCATATCTATATTGAACTTTAATTGCCTCTCTAGTAGTATGAGCCCTATCAATTTGGAGGTTAAGTTCAGTTCCCCTCCCAATCATCCAGATTGTTTAGCCATAATCTGGTGGTGTTATTTGGGTATATGTGAGTTTTTTAATAGGCATGAGCTAATTAATAATTCACTTTGACATTAGGGAAAAAGAAGAGTCCTCAGGCCTTTCTCCAGTTTGCTAATGAACAAGATCCTGTTGTCACTGAAGCTCCAAAAGTAAGTTCAGACCCATAAAATACGAAGACCTTTCAATGCAGCTCACTTAGCTTAGCCTTCTTCTTATCCTACTATATTCAGGCTTCCAGCTCCCTGGCTCCCCATTAGAGGAGCTTAAGTGTCTGGAGAGGCTCATTTCACTCTTGAGGCATTTGAAGGCAAGGGGGATTTCCAGATATGTGGCCTACAGGGGATATTAGGCCTGGGCAAGAATCCCAATATACTGCCTTTTTCATTTCTAAATACAGTCTTCATTGAATGTATTTTTTCATGAGAAAAAAAAATAAAGTCATCTGCTTGGCTTCTTTAGAAACATTTTTTATGAAGTAGGACCAGGACAGGCAGTAGCTATGGGACTGACTGAAGCATATACACATGGATGTACATGTGTGTGTCTACATAGTTGTGTATATGTACACATACATATATTCCACTATATGTATATAATCATCATCATCATTATAGCTAACATTTATATAGCACTATACTATACACTAGGAGCTATACTTTACAATTATTCCTTCATTTGATCCTCACAGCTACCCTGGGAGGCAGATGCTATTATTTCCCTCATTTCACAATACAACACACATAGGCATACTTATGTATACACATACATGAATGTAGGTTTTTTTTTTAAAATCTCTTACTGATGATCTTGGTTCTGTTCTCTCACATGTCCACCAGTAGCTTGTCTTATGAATCATTTTTTCCATCCCTAATTTTCTTTCAATATTTTTTTCCACTGTCCTACCCACCAATGGAAATAAATGAAAAATAAAACTTTTATAATATATTCATTGTTAAGTAAAAATTTTGAATAATGATTTTGCCCCAAAATATATTTCATCTTGCATTTTAAGTTCATCCCTTTTCTGCCTGGAAGTTGGAGGGTCATGCTTCATTTTGCATTGATCAGAATTCTAAAGTCTTTTAAATTTATTTTTCTCTATAATGTTGTTATTGAATAAATTGTTCTCTTAGTTTTGTTCTCTCTACATCAGAAAATAGAGGGGGCAGCTGGGTAGCTCAGTGGATTGAGAGCCAGGCCTAGAGACGGGAGGTCCTAGGTTCAAATCCGGCCTCAGACACTTCCCAGCTGTGTGACCCTGGGCAAGTCACTTGACCCCCATTGCCTACCCTTACCAATCTTCCACCTATAAGTCAATACACAGAAGTTAAGGGTTTAAAATTAAAAAAATATAAATAAAAAAAGAAAATAGAGATCTTGGTTTTAAAAAAAATTATTTATTTAGAGACTGAATTAGATTAGCAACTGCTTATTAAACATTGAAGATGGATAGGAGGCAGCAACATAGTATAGTGGGGAGTCAAAGGACCTCCGTTCAAATCCCACTGTGTGACCTTAGGCAAATCACTTTATTTTTCTGTGCTTTAATTTCCTTGTTTTCAAAATGAGGGAGTTGGAGTTGATAAACTCAGTTCCTTTTAGCTGAAAGTCTGTGATCCAATAATTTGATAGAGAAGAATGAATTTCTGAAATACCTTCTTCTTCTTCTTCTTCTTCTTCTTCTTCTTCTTCTTCTTCTTCTTCTTCTTCTTCTTCTTCTTCTTCTTCTTNCTTCTTCTTCTTCTTCTTCTTCTTCTTCTTCTTCTTCTTCTTCTTCTTCTTCTTCTTTTTTTTAAATAAACCCTTATCTTCCTTCTTGGAGTCAATACTGTGTATCAGCTTCAAGGCAGAAGAGTGGTAAGGGCTAGGTAATGGGGTTAAATGACTTTCCAAGGGTCACACTGCTAGGAAGTGTCTGAGACCAGATTTGAACCTAGGCCTGGCTCTCAATCCACTGAGCTACCCAGCTGCCCTCTGAAATGCCTTCTTAATGCCTTCCAATGGTATGTCCCACATCTCAAACTCAGCATTTACAAAAGAGAACTCATTATCTTTCCCTACAAGCTTATCATTCCTCCTAATTTCCCCCTTTTTTTTCCTTCTGGGGCATCTCTGTTCTTCTATTTATTCTTGTGCAAACCCATTAAAATAGTCATTATCAGTTCTCATTTTCTCTTGCTACATTCCCCCCTGCCCCATTTATCAGTTTCTACAATTTTCTTAATTCCTGAAAAACTTAGGAGGATTTGTATAAATTGATGCAGAGAGGAGAAAGTAGAACAAGGAGAACAGTAGAGACAATAATTATATTATTATAAATGAAAACAAAACTAAAAGGTAACTGAGCTCAGATAAATTGAAGTCAACAATCTTCATTCTGGAAAACAAATGATGAGATACACGTTCCTTCTCCCCACAGAAAGGTAGTAGCCTATAGGTAAAGAATGCTGCATAAATTGCCAGATGTGTTTTCTTTTTAGCTTTCTTTTGTGTAGTTCTTCCTTCCTTCCTTCCTTCCTTCCTTCCTTCCTTCCTTCCTTCCTT
>NW_025381658.1:0-6570 GCF_016433145.1 Gracilinanus agilis | reverse complement strand
TTATAATAAAGTTTATAATAAAAATATGTTTATAATTATTATCTCAGTTGATCTCTACCAGAAACCATTAAGGCAGGTTCTATTATTTTCTCCATTTTACAGATGAGGGAACTGAGGGAGATAGGGGTTAAATGATTTGCCCAGGGTCATATAACTAGTAAGTATAGGGGGCCAGATTTGAACTTAGGTCTTCCTGACCCAAGGATGAGCACTCTATCCACCATGCCACTTAGCTGTCCACGAGCATGATTTGACCAAGAATATGATGAAAACAAAATGTTGATCAAAAGGATTAAAAGGTTCCAAATAATCTGTTTATCAATGAAGACTTTAAATGTTCTAGGAGTTTTGGAGAAGAATGTTAGAGGAATCACAGCTCTAGAATCTGAAGGAACCTCAGAAGACACCTAGTCCAACCCACTCAAGATGAAGGAACTGAAATACAGGAAGTTGTGACTTTCCCAAAAGGACCCTAGAGGTGAGATCTGAACTCCAGTCCTCTGGCTCCAGAATTACTTCTATTTTAATGGCATACCGTCCTATCCAGATCCGGACAGAACAGTAGGGATCACCAGAATCTGACAGCAAAGAACCTTCTTACAATACTAGTATGCTTTCTGTTGTTAATAGTTGAGGATTCCCAGCTTAAAATTCATCTCTCCTTTTAAAAGTCTCTGGAGAACCTCTGGAATGACCTTGAATCTGAAATATAGAACATAGAGGAAGGAGGAAGCTACATGGATTATGGTAAGAGGGAAGATAATTGTAAGAAACCGCATTAGGCTGGGAGTGATGGGAATGAGAAGAGGAAGATACAGGCAGGAATTCAACTTATTCAGGATCAGGCAAATCAGTGGCCTTCTAGAAGCCTTATCTCTTTCTTCTTCAAGCCCCTAATAGACCTTCAATGTGTCACCATCTTTCTATTTGCCTATCTCCCTGCTTCTCTGCTTCTCTATTCTTGCTTTATTTGTTTGTTTCTCTTTTTCTCTTTCTTTTTCTTCCATGTTAAAAGACTAAATTACCCAGTTTCTGGGGTTTTCTACCAGATGCAACCTCTTTCTTCATCTCTTTCTGTGTCTCTTTGTGGGCACGTGTCTGTCTCTTTCTATCTTTCTGTTTATCCTGTCTGTCTCTGTTTCTCTCTCTCCCCCTGTCCTTTTCTCACAAGGTCCTAAAAATTATTCCTTGGAAAGAAATGTTGACCTCTGCATAAATATTCATGTGTCTCTGTCTTCAGATTACTCTTAATTTGCTCAAATCATTTTTGATATTTCTTCATTTTTTTGCAATGAGCTACAAATTTTCCTTAAAATGAATATACTCTCCAGTTTGTATGAAATGCCTCTTCTCCCCTTTTTCTTTGTTAACAGATTGGTAAAATATGTCTGCTTTACTGAAGCCCAACACAACATTATCAGCTATTGCTATAAGGTCCTGACCATTGCCGGGGGTGGAGGGGGAAGAAATCCCACTGGAGAAATATTCTTAATGGATAAGTGAAGAACAAGGCACGCTGGGCATAGTCACATCCTGCTTAGAGATGAAAGCAGAAAGCTGTGGCCAAGTTCACGTAAGGTATGTTGACTGTCTTTATTGTCGTCTGTGAAGAATGATCCAGCCCTTTATTACCATCAATGTATATACAAGCAATGGAGACGTAAAGGACCAAGTAAAGAAATGGTTTTCCATCTCACTCGCCACACCCTTGCAGGTATTTACAAGACATATTGTTGATATGAACACAACGGGAGCTTTTATACACCTTCATCAATGGTTTCAGCCATCAATTGGTCAATGAAGGTTATGGCTCATAGGAGAGAGTGCAGGATTTGGAGTCAGAAGACAAAGGTTCAGATCCTACCTCGGTCATTCATTAGCTACACACCACAAACCCTTTGGAGTTGCTGTTTCCTCATTTAATTTTTAAAAAATGAGAGGTTTGGGCAACGTGAGCTCTAAGTTTCCTTCTAGCTTGAAATCTATGGTTCCATAATCCATTTTCAGCCATCTGAGAGGAAAGCCTGGAAAAGCCACAGGGATCTGAGAATGTTGGAGATGGAAAAGACTTTACAGTTGACCTAACCAGTGATAATCCTTCTGCCAATTATCAGCCATCATCATGACTTTCCATGAATTTTTCTCCAGTGTAAGCTGTGTCTTCTTTCACAACATGATGAATGTGGAAATATGTATTGTATGATAATGCATACAACCTCTATCCTATTACCTGTTGTCTTGAGGAGAGGGGAAAAGGAGGGAGAGAACATGGACCATGATTATTGAAAATTGTATCAATGTGTAAGCTGGAAAATTATTCTTAAAAATTCATCTCATATTGGAAAAAAGATTTATTGTGATATTGATTGTATCCTTCCATGCCTTATCAGGTGACAGAACCTCTTTCTATATCTAGAAAAAGCTGGTCATTGGACAATATAGAGGCAGACAGTCAAGGAGTCCAGGCTCATTCTTAGAATTCTTTCTGTTTGGTAGGGTCTATCCAAGCTTGCATATCTTTGAGAACCCAGAGTCATCTATATACAACAGTGAAGCATTAGAAGAGACATTGTGGATTCTGATTTTAACCAGCTTTACTTCTGAATGCATGTCTACTAGTCTTTCATCCAATCAGTCTAAATTCCTACAAATTTTTACTCCATCGCTCCTGCTGGATTTCTAAGTGGTTCATGAACCTACGGTGGGATGGAGGGGGATATTATATTACCTTTAACATTACTAGCATCTAGCAAAATTATACATAATGCTCAAAGGTTTGGAAAACACATTATGGATGTTATTTCATTTTATCCTCACACAAACCTTGAGAGGTTGCTACTATTATTACCTTTATTTTACATAGGAGGTAGCTGAGCAAAAAGGAATTAAGTGATTTCCCCCACGTTACACAGTATCTGAAGCCAGATTAATGTCATGTCTTCTTGACTCCAGGTCTAGCACTCAATCCACTGTGCCACTTTCTTTAAGGCCAGGATGAAGTAGGTGCCATATTATTCTGGGACAATCTTTTAAAGCTGGTTTCTGGCTATGAAAGGTAGGGAAGTACATTGGGTTTTAAGAAAGCTCTAGACGAGCTAGAAATGATTACTCATGTTTGTTTGGAGACCTACAGATTTTTATATTAGTCATGTGATAAAAGTTTTATTATCTGCATTGCTGGTGGAGTTGTGAACTGATCCAACCATTCTGGATGGCAATTTGGAACTATGCCCAAAGAGCTCTAAAATACTGCCTGCCCTTTGATCCAGCTATATATCATTGCTGGGTTTGTACCCCAAAGAGATCATAGGGAAAAAGGTTTGTTCAAAAATATTTATAGTCATGCTTTTTGTGGTGGCAAAAAAACAAAACAAAACTGGAAAATGAGGGTATGCCCTTCAATTGGGGAATGGCTGAACAAATTGTGGTATCTGCTGGTGATGGAATACTATTGTGCTCAAAGGAATAAAGAATTGGAGGAATTCCATGTGAACTGGAGAACCAGAACATTGTACACAGAGTGATACACTGTGGTAAAATAGAATGTAATGGACTTCTGTACTAGCAGCAATGCAATGACCCAGGACAATTCTGAAGGATTTATGGAAAAGATGCTACCCACATTCAGAGAAAGAACTGCAGGAGTGGAAACACAGAAGAAAAACAACTGCTTGAACACATGGGTTGATTCAGACATGGTTGGGGATGTAGACCCAAAACTATCAATAATATTTAAATAAGTCTTGATTGATCAGACATGTTAAAACCAGTGGAAATGTGTGTTGGTTATGGGGGGGGGAGGTGAAGGGGAAAGTAAAAGCAAGAATCATGTAACCATAGAAATTTTTTTCTAAAAAAATAAAATATTTAAATTAAAAAAAGTTTATTATCACATATTTCACAACAGGGAAACTGAGGCTTCTATACATCTAGAGTTGGAAGGGACCATCCAATCCTCTTACTAAACTTAAGAAGGTTCAAGAACTGCCTGAAGTCATATAGAGATCTATATGCAGTGGGATTCAAACCTAGGTCTTCTGACTACAGATTTACTACTCTTTCCATTATAACATAATCTTCTTCATGGTCACATCCTCAAGGTTATGAAGTCAGTAACAGTAATAAAAGCAGAGACTTTTATTGAAATGGAATTTCAGCCTTTCTGCTATTGAAAGCTGAAGAACATTGCCTTTCAGTGATGGAAGGGATTTCAGAGAACAATCCAGATTAAAAAAATAATCTCAATAGGAAACCTGGCAAGGAAGCATTTAGTTTTAGCTTGAATCCCTTTGAGGAGGAAGAAGACTCTAAGGTTCAAAGTAGCACATTTCATTTTTTTTGTTAGGACACTGTTATCCTCCCTCACTCCCTAATACCAAGCTAGAATTTACCTCTGAGTAACTTCCACCTAATATTTCTTTTTTTGGTATTCTGGGACTAAGGGATCATGGGGATCCATCTTTAGTCCTTACTTGATAGCCCTTCAAATCTGGAAGATATCTGTCATGGTGTCCACCCCAATGGCCAAATGAAATGACTTTTAACTAATCTTCACAGGACTTGATCTCAAGATCTTTCCCCAATATTTCTCCAGTCCTTTTAGATAAGTAATAGAATTAGAGCTTCTTCCAGAATTCCTCCAAAAGCCTAAGAAACTACAATTTCTAGTAGAAAGTATGTGTGTGTACATATATATTTATGTACACTCTATCTGTCTGTCTGTCTGTTTGCCCGCCTGTCCGTCCATCCATCTATCTATCTATCTATCTATCTATCTATCTATCTATCTATCTATCTATCTATCTATCTATCTANATCTATCTATCTATCTATCTATCTATCTATCTATCTATCTATCTATCTATCTATCTAGTCTTTTAATCCTCATCTCCTTAGGGACTCTGTGTTACCTGCTCAAATGATCAATGATCAGTAAAGGAATCCTGTTTCTTAAGATTATGTAGGACATCTTAGCATTTCTCATTGTCTTCAAAGTTATTGATACTCTCCTTAAAATAGAGGTTTTAACCATATTTGTGTATGTCTTAGGGTATTGTAGCAGTCTGATGAAGTTATAGACCTCAGTAGAAGAATACCAGGTAATATAGGAGCTAGAACTTTGGACTTGGAATCAGAAAGACCTGAATTCAAGTTCAACCTTGGGGACTCATCAGCAGTGTGTTGTTGTCCAGTCACTGTAGTCATGTCTGACTCTTCATGACCCCATTTAAGGTTTTCTTGGCAAAGATACTGGAGTGGTTTGCCATTTCCTTTTCGAGCTCATTTTATAGATGAAGAAACTGAGGCAAACAGAATGAAGTGACTTCCCCATGGCCACACAACTAGTGTCTGAAACAAGATTTGAACTGAGGAACATGAGTCTTCCTGACTCCAGCTCCTACTACTCTATCCACTATGCCAGCTAGCCACCCCGGAAGTGTATTCCTGATCAAGACATTTGACCTCTATCAGTCTCAATATCCCCCTCTGCAAAATGGAGATAATAATAGAATCCACCTCCCATGCTTGTTGAAGGATCAAATGAAATAATGTTGTAAAACTCTTTTTACAAACTTTATAATATACAAATGAAAGCTATTATTATGAAATAACTGAAGGAAATGCTAAATTTTAATTAGAGGTTAGTAAAAATGAAGATATAATTGTTCCCCCATCTTAGTTCCCCAATCTCCAAAACCCAGGATAAGAACTGCTGCTCTGGGTTGTAGCCCCCTTTGTTTACATGCCCATACCTTCATTACTCTGGGCTCTTCTCCTCCCCCCACCCCAGGCTCCTGCTCTCAGTTTCCCCTCCCCTCTCCCCCTAACCTTTACCCTTTTGTCCTCATCTGGGGAAAATAGAGGGAGTCATCAGCCTCAATTTAACAGAGTAATGACTTTTAAATAAAAATACAGTAGAAATGGGTACTTATCAAAATGGAATGCTTTCAGACCCATGCATTTAAAGAAGATATAAATTTTAGGGCAGGCACTAAATTTTAACTGCAATCTGGGAGAAAGCCTTTTCAGTAATTCATAGAGAAAAATTAACAAAGCGAAAATTGCTTATCAGTGTTCTTTTGAAGTCCTCATACAGAACATAATTCTACAGATCATTAGGCCCCGCTCTGGGAAAGAGAGATTTATATTGATTGAGGGAATGCAGAGGGTGAGGCTCCCAGCCAAGGCAAACAGGCTCTCTGCTGAAGGAGCTGTCCAGTAACACATTAGTGTCTATGAGGTCAAGGGCAGGATGGAAGGGGGCTGGCATCTGCGGATCCAATTTCATCCCTGGGTTCTTTGGTCATTGTGATGTCATTGTAGGCTGTGACCTTCAGAGAGCTGACCTTTCAACCCTGAACTGAGCCCTTGTAGAAGGACCTGACCAAAGACATTGAGCACAGGCAGTGAAGGGAAGAGACCTTTGGTCTCAGATCAAAGGTTGGAAGAAGGAGAGAAGAAGGGCAAGGTGAGGGGGGCAAAGACCTCCTCACTTGTTATTCTAAAGGGACTTTATCAACTGGTGTGTGTATGTGAGAGAGAGAGAGAGAGAGAGAGAGAGAGAGAGAG
>NW_025381657.1:9159-9544 GCF_016433145.1 Gracilinanus agilis | reverse complement strand
ATGTGGGTAGCTTTCTTTACCATAAATCCCTCAGAATTGTCCTGGGTCATTGTATTGCTGCTGGTACAGAGGTCCATTACATTCAATTTAACCACAGTATATCAGTCTCTGTGTATAGAGTTCTTCTGGCTCTGCTCCTTTCGCTCTGCATCAGTTCCCGGAGGTCTCTCCAGTTCACCTAGAACTTCTCCAGTTTATTATTCCTTTTAGCACAATAGTATTCCATCACCCACATATACCACAGTTTGTTCAGCCATTCCCCAATTGAAGGACATCCCCTCCTTTTCCAATTTGTTGCCACCACAAAAAGCGCAGCTATGAATATTTTCGTACAAGTCTGTTTATCTATGATCTCTTTGGGGTACAAACCCAGCAATGGTATGGC
>NW_025381657.1:0-9065 GCF_016433145.1 Gracilinanus agilis | reverse complement strand
CAATGGTATGGCTGGATCAAAGGGCAGGCAGTGTTTTATAGCCCTTTGAGCATAGATCCATATTGCCAGCCAGAATGGTTGGATCAGTTCACAACTCCACCAGCAATGCATTAATGTCCCAATTTTGCCACATCCCCTCCAGCATTCATTACTCTCCCCTTCTTTCATTTTAGCCAATCTGCTAGGTGTGAGGTGATACCTCAGAGTTGTTTTGATTTGCATTTCTCTAATTATTAGAGATTTAGAACACTTTCTCATGTGCTTACTGATACTTTTGATTTCTTTACCTGAGAATTGCCTATTCATGTCTCTTGCCCATTTATCAATTGGGGAATGGCTTGATTTTTTATACAATTGATTTTACTCCTTGTATATTTGAGTAATTAGACCCCTGTCAGAGATTTTTGTTATAAAGATTTTTCCCAATTTGTTGTTTCCCTTATGATTTTGACTACATTGTTTTTGTTTGTCCAAAAACTTTTTAGTTTAATATAATCAAAACCATTTAACTTACATTTTGTAATTTTCTCTAACTCTTGCTTGGTTTTAAAATCTTTACTTTCCCAAAGATCTGATAATTATACTATTCTGTGTTCACTTAACTTCTTTATAGTTTCCCTCTTTATATTCAAGTCATTCACCCATTCTGAATTTATCTTGGTGTAGGGTGTGAGATGTTGATCTAAACCTAATCTCTCCCATATTGTTTTCCAAATTTCCCAGCAATTTTTGTCAAATAGTGGATTCATGTCCCAAAAGTTGTTGGACTCTTTGGGTTTATCATACACTGTCTTGCTGATGTCATTTACCCCAAGTCTGTTCCACTGATCCTCCCCTCTGTCCCTTAGCCAGTACCATATTGTTTTGATGACTGCTGCTTTATAGTATAGTTTAATATCTGGTACTGCTAGGCCCCCTTCCTTCACAATTTTTTTTCATTATTTCCCTTGATATTCTTGATCTTTTGTTATTCCAAATGAAATTTGTTATAGTTTTTCCTAATTCAGTAAAGAAGTTTTTTGGTAGTTTGATAGCTATGGCACTAAATAGGTAAATTAATTTGGGTAGAATGGTCATTTTTATTGTGTTAGCTCGTCCTACCCATGAGCAACCAATGGCTTTCCAGTTGTTTAGATCCAGTTTTATTTGTTTGGAAAGTGTTTTGAAGTTGTTTTCATATAATTCCTGTGTTTGTTTTGGTAGATAGATTCTTAAGTATTTTATATTGTCTAGGGTAATTTTAAATGGTGTTCCTCTTTCTACCTCTTGCTGCTCTAATGTGTTGGAAATGTATAGAAATGCTGATGATTTATGTGCATTTATTTTGTATCCTGCCACTTTGCTAAAGTTGTTGATTATTTCTACTAGCTTCTTAGTTGATTCTCTAGGATTTTTTAAGTATACCATCATATCATCTGCAAAGAGTGATAGCTTAGTCTCCTCATTGCCTATTTTGATACCTTCTATTTCTTTTTCCTCTCTAATTGCTACTGCTAGTGTTTCTAGTACTATGTTGAATAATAGAGGTGATAATGGACATCCTTGTTTTACTCCTGATCTTATTGGAAAGGCTCCTAATTTATCCCCATTGCATATGATGCTTGTTGATGGTTTTAGGTATATACTGTTTATTATTTTTAGGAAAGGTCCTTCTATTCCTATACTTTTCAGTGTTTTCAATAGGAATAGATGCTGTATTTTGTCAAAGGCTTTTTCAGCATCTATTGAGATAATCATGTCATTTTTGTTTGATAGACTATTGATGTGGTCAATTATGTGGATGGTTTTCCTAATGTTGAAGCATTCTTGCATTCCTGGTATAAATCCCACCTGATCATGGTGGATGATCTTCTTAATTACATGCTGGAGTCTCTTTGCTAGTATTCTATTTAAGATTTTTGCATATATGTTCATTAGGGAGTTTGGTCTATAGTTTTCTTTCTCTGTTTTTGATCTCCCTGGCTTTGGAATCAGTACCATATTTGTGTCATAAAAGGAATTTGGTAGGACTCCTTCTTTGCTTAGTATATCAAATAATTTGTATAGTATTGGGATTAGTTGCTCTTTGGATGTCTGATAGAATTCACTTGTGAATCCATCAGGCCCTGGCAATTTTTTCTTAGCGAGTTCTTTGATGGCTTGTTCAATTTCTTTTTGTGATATGGGATTATTTAAGTATTCTATTTCTTCTGCTGTAAATCTAGGCAGTTTATATTTTTGTAAATATTCATCCATATCTCTTAGATTGTTATATGTATTGCCATATAATTGGGCGAAATAGTTTTTAATGATTGTCTTAATTTCCCCTTCATTAGAGGTGAGGTCTTCTTTTCATCTTTGATACTGTCAATTTGGTTTTCTTCTTTCCTTTTTTTTATTAGATTGACCAGTACTTTGTCTATTTTATCTGTTTTTTCAAAGTACCAGCTTCTAGTCTTAATTATTAATTCAATAGTTCTTTTACTTTCGATTTTATTAATTTCTCCCTTGATTTTTAGTATTTCTAATTTAATTTTCATCTGGGGATTTTTAATTTGTTTGCTTTCTAATTTTTTCAGTTGCATACCCAATTCATTAATCTCTGCCCTTCTTAATTTGTTAATATATGCACTCAAGGATATAAATTTCCCCCCCTGAGTACTGCCTTGGCTGAATCCCACAGAGTTTGGTAGGATGTCTCATCATTGTCATTCTCTTCAATGAAATTGTTGATTATTTCTATGATTTCTTCTTTTACAAATTGGTTTTGGAGAATCATATTATTTAATTTCCAATTAGTTTTTGATTTTCCTGTCCAGGTGCCCTTACTAATTATTATTTTTTATTGCATTATGATCTGAGAAGGTTACATTTATTATTTCTGCTCTTTTGCATTTGTTTACAATGATTCTATGCCCTATTACATGGTCAATCTTTGTGAATGTACCATGTGCAGCTGAAAAGAAGGTGTATTCCTTTTTTTCCCTATTTATTTTTCTCCACATATCAATTAAATCTAATTTTTCTAGGACTTTATTCACCTCTCTTACCTCTTTTTTATTTATTTTTTGGTTTGATTTATCTAGATCTGAAAGAGGAATGTTTAGATCTCCCACCATTATGGTTTTACTATCTATTTCCTTCTTGAGCTCTGCCAGTTTCTCCTTTATGAATTTGGATGCTATGCCACTTGGTGCATACATATTGAGCAGTGTTATTTCGTCATTGTTTATACTGCCTTTAATCAGGATGTAATGACCTTCCCTGTCTTTTTTAATCATATCTATTTTTACTTTGGCTTTGTCAGAAATCATAATAGCTACTCCTGCCTTCTTTTTCTCATTTGACACCCAAAAGATTTTGTTCAAGCTCTTAACCTTAAACTTGTGCATTTCCACCTGCCTCATATGTGTTTCTTGTAGACAACATATGGTGGGATTTTGTTTCTAATCCTCTCTTCTATTTGCTTCCGTTTTATGTGAGAGTTCATCCCATTCACATTCAGCGTTATAATTATCAGCTGTGCATTCGCTGACATTTTTGTATTCTCCCCTATTCCTACCCCTTCTTCTTAACCTATTTCCTTTTAAACCAGTGGTTTGCTATTAAGCCAATATCCCTTATCCCCTCCCTTGATTGACTTCCCTTTCTATCCCCTCCCTTGTTATTCCCCTCTTTTTGTTTTGAAGGCCTAATAAATTCCCTCCCCCTTCTTCTCCCCTCCCTTTTTTGACCTCCCCACTCCCCTGCTCCCCTTGATTTATCCCTTCTAACTTTCTCAGTAGGGTTAGATAGAGTTTTATATTCCAATGGATAGTATAGCTACTCTTCCCACTCTGAGTTGATTACGCTGAGAGTAATGTTTAAAAATTACCTCTTGATGCTCTCTTACTCTCCTTCTTATAATATAGTATTTTTCCCTTCCCCATCCCATGCCCTCTTTTTGTGTAATAGATTATCCTATTTTTCTTATTCCCTCAAGTTTCTCCTGGTGTCCCCCTCCATTCACCCTTCTCTTTCCCATCCCCCACGCCATCTTAGATTATTTAGTGTTCCACCCTCACCCTGTGAATTATTCTTCTGATTACTATAATAGTGAATATTATAATAGTGAATAGAGTTCACTACAGAGAATTATACATAGCATTTCTCCACATAGGAATACAGATAATTAGATCTTACTGAGGGCCTTAAAAAGGCAAATTTAAAAAATTATGAGTTTTCTTTCTTTCCCCTCTGTTTCTTATTTACCTTTTCATGTTTCTCTTGATTTTTGTGGTTGGATATCAAACTTTCCATTTAGCCCTGGTCTTTTCTGTGCAAATACTTGGAAATCTTCAATTTTTTTGAATTCCCGTACTTTCCCCTGGAAGTATATAGTCAGTTTTGATGGGTAGTTGATCCGTGGTTGCAGGCCCAGCTCTCTTGCCTTTCTGAATATCATATTCCAAGCTTTGAGGTCTTTAAGTGGAGGCTGCCAGATCCTGTGTGATCCTGATTGGTGCTCCTTGATATTTGAATTGTCTCTTTCTCGCTTCTTGTAAGATTTTTTCTTTTACTTGGAAGCTCTTGAATTTGGCAATGATATTCCTGGGCGTTTTCTTATTTTGATCGAATGTCGAGGGTGATCTATGGATCCTTTCAATGTCTATATTGCCCTCTTGTTGTAGAACTTCAGGGCAATTTTGCTGAATAATTTCTTTTAGTATGGAGTCCACATTTCTATTAATTTCTCTCTTTTCAGGGAGACCAATGATTCTCAAATTGTCTCTTCTAGACTAGTTTTCTTGGTCTGTCACTTTGTCATTGAGATATTTCATGTTTTCTTCTATTTCTTCAGTCTTTTGGCTTTGTTTTATTTGTTCTTGTTGTCTTGAGAGATCATTAGCTTCTAATTGTTCAATTCTAGCCTTTAAGGACTGGTTTTCGGCTATAATCTTTTGGCTTTCCTTTTTAATCTGGTTATTTCTGGTCTTCAGTTGACTTGCCTCACTTTCCAATTGAGAAATTCTGCTTTTTAAACTGTTATTTTCTTGCCTGATTTCATTTTTGAGCTACTTCCCATTTCTCTGACCAAATCTTTTCCAACTTTCTCGTCATCTCAGTTTTGAACATTTCAAGAGCTTGTGGCCAGTTTTCATTATCTTGGTGGGGTTCGGATGTGATTGTTTGTTTTTTCTCCTCTTCTGATTGCTTGGTTGTCTGGATTTTCTCTGTGTAAAAGTTGTCGAGTGTTAAAGATTTCTTCTTCTTGTTGTTAATCTTTTTCTCTCTCTTCTGGACTTCCTGTTTCTGGGTAGCCATCGTTAGCCCAGCAGCTTCTCAGCTTTATCCTCCCGCTCAGGGTCTGTCTGTGGTCTTTTGGCTCCTGGGGTCTGAGGTCTGGTTTTTTCCAAGGTCAAGCCCCCTGGTGGACCCTCTTGCTTGATCCTCTGCAGGAGGCCTCTTCACAAGTCTCAGTGTGCTGCTTCCACAGTTGTATACCCGTCTGCACTGTTTCCCCACTCAGGGTTTCAGAGCTTTCGCTCCCGCCTGTGCCCGCCTCTGCCCACGTCTGCACCCGTGCCTGAGCTCCGTGTCCACGCCCAGAGTCCGTGTGCGTTCCTCAGCTTTTTGGGGTCCTAAATCTTGCTGCTCTCAGGAACAGGCCCTGGAGCTGCCAATGACTTTATGGGTGCCCCAAACTTGCTCTATTTCTTTTGACCTGGCTTTGGTGTTGCAGGTGGTGTGTGTGTGTGGGGGGGTAGGGCGATTGCTCAGCCCGCGATTTAGTGAGAGCTGTTTCACCCCTTTATAGCATGGAAATGCCCCGATTCCAGGTACCTTCCACACTGCGCCCTGTTGTGGGGTCCCTCCGTTCGACTGGGTTTGTTTTTATTCCCCCTTGAGAAGTCCTGTATGTTTCGGTCAGGAGAGGTTAAGTGCTGCTTTTTACTCTGCCGCCATCTTAACCCAGAACTCTGGAATGCACTTTTTCTTGGGGATTTTGGTTGATGATAGAGTGGAATCCAAAGAGTGCCCCTAATGTGAAATAAAGCTGCTAATGTCTCACCATGAGACCTTGAGCAACACATTTAACCTTTTTTTTGTTTATTTTCTAGCTTTCTCATATGCTAAATGAAGATGAATGCAAAGTTATACTAGAACCTAGTCATTAGTTGCTGTTCCTTCCCAATTCTAATATAATCTTTGTATTCAAATTCCTCGTCAATAAAATATCCTTGACTGAACTGTGGTCATTCTACCATACTGAATTTCTCAACCTTGGAGATAACAGGGCCCAACTACTTATTACCATGTGTAGATATCATGGGAATTTGAAAGCCTTGAATGCTGTAATAGCATTTAATTTATCTTTATATTTATTGGCAAAACCAGCTTACAACTTTTTGCTAAATGTGAAATATGCTCATTTTTTCAGACCTACAATATAATAATCATGTAAAATTCCTGTTCCCAAAGTTTACCCACAGTCATGGTCATGTTTAGAATCTCCATTCATGTGTATTCTCATCAAAACCAAATTTATGAAAGTTGATTTACATTGGCATGATTCAAAATTACTATTATAGACTGAAGAATTCATTATATAGTGCTAAATCAACAGATATATGAGTAACAAATTAAATACAGAATAATGCTGAGCTCAACACATATTTAGGAGATATAATTCCAGTTGTTCTAAGGGTGAGCAGTAAGATGAAAGTCAGTGTAAATATTTTGCATCTTTCTAGCCTAGTTATTATAAACTAGCTTTGAATTTAAAGGTTATGTTTTTGTGCTTCCTTTAGGGTTTGATCTGTGTTCCCTTTGAGAAGCTGTCCCTAGGTTTGAAAACTTTGGGGAGAAATAATCTAAAGCTGTTGACTTTCATGTCCACTTCTTAAAACACTGCATTTTAATGCAATTTTGCTGCTGCTTTAATGAGACCAGCTGTATAATTTCACTTTTCTTTGCCAGGGGAAAAAAATCAGAGAAAAGCGAATAGCCTTTAGTAATAACAAGGCATTCAACAAATCAATATAATATCCATCAAAGACATCTGAATTCACAGGATCAAGAAATTGTGACCCATAAGATTGTTTTCTTTTTTCAACAACAAACATAGATTTTACTCAACTTCTTCTGCTCTTAAAAGGGATCTATCAGATTCATTTTGCACTAGAGGCAACTGTTAACATTACAATGTCTAAAGAAATGGTCTTTTATTTCATAACTGCAGTTGATGCCATATTCATTCTTCATTTTTTCCTCTTGACCTATCTCATCCCCTGACATCTTTTGAAAATGCACATTCTATGCAGGAAAGACTTAGCAAACATTCCTATTTTTGATCTGTGTGTGGCAGCCAATAACTGACTGAGTCTTGTTGAAAAATATGATGTCTCATGATAACCAGGATGTTGATTCACCTTTCAAAGAGTAAAGTTCAAATGTCTTTCCCATATTCAATAAATTATCTTTGTTTTGCTGTGTACATTACTATTGACCAGTAGCAGCAGTAAGCCAGTTGATGTTTTCCAGATATTAAAAGTGATTACTGACAAGTATGGAGAAAGAGCAAAAAATAAGGATGCATAAGGCTTCCAGTAAATTCCCCAAGTTATTCAGATGTCACTTTCTACCAAGATTCTAAAATATCTTGTCAGATTTCATTAGATTGGCTATTGTTAGTATTAGACAGCAACTTTTCAGTTAATCATATGAATGAGTTACACTAGTCCAAGTTAAAGAGGACCCCAGTGGACCTCAAATGCTTAGATTATAAAGCTGTGAAGTTTTAAAATTTGTGACATGGAATAGAAGGGAAATTTTCTCCTGATTTCAAGGAAATTCTTATTTAAACTCCAATGAATCATTATCATATAAAACCTATGAATTTTCAACTGGTCTACTTAGCCAGTACAATCTCAATATGAAACTGGCATATGTTTTTTACCCTTGTAATCTTGTAGTTAAATTATTTTTACATATTCTGAATGTTGCATTTTTAGAAAAATTGTTTTCCCCAATTACATGCAGATATAATTTTAATAATCAATTTCTGAAATTTTACAATTCATTTTCTTTCTCTCCCTTTCATTCTTCTTTCCTCCCCAGGCAGCAGATAATATGATATAGATTATACACTCATTATCATACATTATATATTTCCATGTTGGTCATGTTGTAAAAGAAAACACATTTTGTTTATATATTAAAAAAATCACATAGTGAAGTGAAAAGTCGTTTGCTTTGATTTGGATTCAGATTCAATCAATTTTTTCTTCGGAGGAATATAGTCTTTTCCATCATGGGTTCTTTGAAGTTGTCTTGGATCATTGCATTACTGATAATAGTTAAATCATTCACAGTTGATTGCCATATGCTATTGTTATTACTGTGTAAAATGTTCTCCTAGTTCTGCTTATTACTTCATAAAAGTCTTTCTAGGAGTTTTTGTTATCATCCTGTTCATCCTCTCTTATGGCACAGTAGTATTCCATTACAATCATATACCACAACTTATTCACTCATTACCCAATTGACAGATATCCTTTTGATTCTCAATTTTTTATCACCACAAAAGAGCTGTTATAAATATTTTTGTACAAGTAGGTCCTTTGCCCCTGTTTTTGATATTTTTGGCATATACTCTAGTAATGTTATAGATAGGTCATAGGGTATTGCAAAGGTTCATGGTCCTTTGGTAACAGTTCCAAATTGTTTTCCAGAATGGTTTATCAGTTCACAAATCCACCAACAGTATATTAGTGTCCTCATTTGTCCACATCACCTCCAACATTTATCATTTTCCTTTTTTTGTTATGTTAGACAATCTGATAGGGTGTGAGGTGATACTTCAGACTGTACTTAATTTGAGAGCTATAATTGTTAATCATATGGAGGATTTTTTCATCTGACTAAAGATAGCTTTAGTTTCATCTGAGAATTGCCTGTTCAAATTCTTTGGCCATTTGTCAATTAGATGATGACTTGTATTCTTATAAATTTAACTTTATTTTCTATTGAGTAATAAAGCCCTTGTCAAAGATTCTTGGTATAAATTTTTTCCTTCCTTCCTTCCTTCCTTCCTTCCTTCCTTC
>NW_025381656.1:0-2249 GCF_016433145.1 Gracilinanus agilis | reverse complement strand
CATTCGCAGCCGCTGCTTGGCACGCTCACCCCCTCCCCCGCCCCCCCATTTGCCTTTTCCTTCTGAAGCTCTCGGTGGCCCCCCAGAGAGCTCCGCTTCCTTCTCATGCCCAGAGGAGTCGCGCTCTGCCATCGAGTCCTCCCACGATCCCCCTGAACAGATGAGGAAACAGAGGCCCCGTGACCGCCGCCCCACCCGCTAGCCAGGACGAGCCCCGCCTGGACATCACATCCGGGGCGAGGAAGGGATCCAGGGATGGGGATGGGGCCACCCCGTGGGGGAAGGACTCAGCTCCCCGGAGCCATCCCGGGCCTCCCAGGGAGGGAACCAGAAGCCGGAGCGCCTGGNGGGCGTTTCTCCTCCACGTTTCCCGGTTTCAGGTCCAGAGATGGGCCGGGGAGCCGCGGGCCAGGAGGCAGCCATTCCCGTTTAGGGAGCCGACCCGAATGCCATTCGCAGCCGCTGCTTGGCACGCTCACCCCCTCCCCCGCCCCCCCATTTGCCTTTTCCTTCTGAAGCTCTCGGTGGCCCCCCAGAGAGCTCCGCTTCCTTCTCATGCCCAGAGGAGTCGCGCTCTGCCATCGAGTCCTCCCACGATCCCCCTGAACAGATGAGGAAACGGAGGCCCACCCGCTAGCCAGGACGAGCCCCGCCTGGACATCACATCCGGGGGGGCGAAGAAGGGATCCAGGGATGGGGATGGGGCCACCCCGTGGGGGAAGGACTCGGCTCCCCGGAGCCATCCCGGGCCTCCCAGGGAGGGAACCAGAAGCCGGAGCGCCTGGGCCTTCTCCAGGCCTCGTGCCAGGCTCGGCTCACCTACGAGCTCTGGGAAGAGCAGGCGGAAATAAGGAGAGGCTGGCGGCCTGGAATGGAGCCACACGGCCAACACGCCAGGCTGTGGGTCAATCCCCTGGCCAGGGTGCTGAGTGCGAAGGTGAGCGAGTGTGAGTGTGTGAGGGAGAGTGTGAGTGGGTGCTGCACTTGGAAGAAGCCACAGGACACGCCTGTCCCTTTTCCCACCCACAATGCCTTTGCCTTCACGCACTAGGGTGGGTTCGGGTTCCTGGGCGCCACCTTCTCCCCCTCCCCGCCCCCCCCCATGTACTGGGGCGGAGCAGCCTTGCCTGGAGGCTCTGGGAAGGTGGAGGCCCTTCTCTGGGGCTCCCTTTGGGAACTGCCCATCGGAGGTCAAGGCCGGCCCAGCTGCCCCCCCCCCCTCGGCCAGGGCCCGAGTCTTTGTCTCCCCCCAGGCTGGGGCTCAGCAGCTGGGAGGAACAGGACGGGGGAGGGATGTGAGCAGCTGCCTGGGCCGGGGCGGGCTTGGCTGCCCGCACAGGGAACCACGGAGAAGCCGAAGGTGCCGAGCCGAGAGGCCCGGCTGTGGATGGCAGCGGAGGAAGGTGCCGAGGCAGCCCCGTCTGGCAGTGGGCGGCCCGGGGCTCAGCTGTTCCTCACAGCTGGGCACCAAGAGGAGAGGCCGGGCTGCGGTCTGGGGGGGAGGGGAGCGCTGCCTCCACAGCTGGAGTCGCCCCCCCCCAGCAGAGGGGCTGGGGGGGGCGGGGAGGGCTGCTGGGCTGGCCACTAGGCATCCTGGGAACCCGGGGAGGGAGCCATTCTCAGACGGACAGCAGGTTCCGGCCAGGAAAGCCCAGCCGCTGCCGCCGGGCCGGGCCCAGCTGCCAGGGCTCGGGCTTGCCAGCTTCTGGAAGCCTCTCATCGGCCCACCTGGGTGCCCGCAGGGAGGGAGGGAGGGAAGGGGGGAAGCCCTCCCGGAGGCAGCCTCCCTTCCCAGCCCCCCAGCCCATCCCCTCAGACTCGCCCCCCCACGTGACTCGGTGGGTTCCCATCCCTCCCCGGGAAAGGCCGGAGCAGAGCCGCCCCAGGTGAGCCTTCGGCCCCTCCAGCGCGAAGTCTATAGACGCGGCCGGGTCGGCCCTCCCTGGACCCTCCGGGAAAGAGCAGCCCCGCAAGCTCTAAGTTAAAGAGAGGCATCGGCTCCCCGCCCGGATACCGCCGGGGAAACTGAGGCACCCGGCGGAGAAGAAGGTGACCGCCAGAGGGCCACGACGGGATTGGAACTCAGAACTCCCGACTGCCAGCTGCGGTCTAGGGCGGCGGACACCGCACCTGGCGGCCAGCTGCGCTCCCATCGCCACCGCTCGGCGGGCGCCCGGCCCGGCCCGTCTGAGCCCGAGGCCCCCCGACGGCGCCCCGCCAGACGCCCGAACGTCTCCCCTCGCCCCCCG
>NW_025381655.1:0-2451 GCF_016433145.1 Gracilinanus agilis | reverse complement strand
AGAGAGAGAGAGAGAGAGAGAGAGAGAGAGAGAGAGAGAAGGCAAAAAGTAAAGAGAGAGAAAGAGAGACAGGAGAGGAGAGATGAGGATGATGGGGGGAATATGCTGGAGAAGACAAGGTAGGATAGAATCATGAGTACACATAGAGCAGTTTGTCTTTTCATTGAAGAAAGGAATGAAAAAGAAGATGTATTAATGAAATGAGATAAGGAAGAAGGGGGAAAGGAGCCTTTCTTAGAATGGTTTCATTGTTCTTTTTTTCAACTATGAAATATGAGGTGACATCCTCAGCTAAGAGAGTTATGAGGAGGTGGTAGAGGGGATGCTGCAGAAAGTTTGAGACAAGATTTGGAATAGCCTCTCTAGAACCATTGAAAGAGCATTTAACTGAGATACTCCTACTTTTTAGCAAACTGTTAGGCATGCAGTAACCCACTTGAGTTTATCTAATTTCTCTTCCCTCTAAGCTTAAAAAATCTCCCCATTCTTTAATACCACCCTATTTAAAGATTTCTTTTTTCTTTTTCAGTCTTTGACTAACACTAGTTTGATTTGTACTGTCATCTCTCCAACTATTCACCCGGCTGATACTTTGCCTTTGTGTTAAGGGATATTTGACAAGCCTTCATTAAGAACTATCCAGGGGGGCAGCTGGGTAGCTCAGTGGATTGAGAGTCAGGCCTAGAGATGGGAGGTCCTAGGTTCAAATCTGACCTCAGACACTTCCTAGCTGTGTGACCCTGGGTAAGTCACTTGACCCCCATTGCCTACCCTTACCACTCTTCTACCTATGAGCCAATACACAGAAGTTAAGGGTTTTAAAATAAAAATAAATAAAAAAGAACTATCCAGCCACTCTCCTACCAGCAAAGTCTAGTGTCTACCCCTATATCCTTCTCATTCTTTGACCTACATCTCATTTCTTTTCTCCTTTTTTGTTCATTTAATCAATACTCTTTGAACCATGCAATCATAAATGTTTAGTACATTGAAACATTTTATTTAAGTTTTATTAAGAACTCAATGATCAACAGATCAGTTAACAAACATTTGAGTGCCTACTGCATGCTAAGTACTACACTAGGCCTTGACGATACAAAGACAAAAAAGAAAATAACTCTCACTCTCAAGGACCTTACATTACATAATGTACAAATGTGTCTTGATTAGCCTTCATTAAATTTGAAAGTTGATAGGGAAAAAATGTAGGTAATAAAATGTGAGCTAGTCCCTTTCTGGTAACAATGAAACATTATATGTCTTCAAAGGATTCCTGAGGCTCTGAATAATTCAGTTGCATTTGATCAAGAAAGAAAAAAAAATTACACCTCCTCCTCTCAATTCTTCCCCGTCATTTTGCAGAATTTGTAACAGGAATTTGGGACATTTAACTGGATAGTTACCATAATCCAGGCTGGGATCCTTCATTAAGAAAACCCTGTTCTGATTGCTTGAACACATAGGATGATGGGGATATTATTGGGGATGTAGATGCTAAACAATCACCCTATCAATAATATGGAAATAGGTCTTTTTTTTTTAAACCCTTACCTACTGTCTTGGAGCTCCAAGGCAGAAGAGTGGTAAAGGTAGGCAATGGGAGTCAAGTGACTTGCCCAGGGTCACATGGCTGGGAAATGTCTGAGGCCAAATTTGAACCTAGGACCTCCCGTCTCTAGGCCTGACTCTCAATCCACTGAGCTACCCAGCTGCCCCCTGGAAATAGGTCTTGATCAATGATATATGCAAAGCCTAGTGGAATTGCGTGTCAGCTACAGGGGGGTGGGTGCGGTTTGGGGAGAGGAAAAGAACATGAATCATGTAACCATAAGAAAATAATCTAAATTTAAAAAATAATAAAAAAGAAAACCATGTTTTGAATGAGAAAGAAGCAATACCTTTCCCTACTCCTGATCTTTCCAGTTTATATAGAAATCAAGCAGTTCATTATTCCTTACAGCACAATAGTATTCCATCACCATCATATGCCACAATTTGTTCAGATATTCCCCAATCGATGGACATCCCTTCATTTTCCAATATTTTTGCCACCACAAAGAGTGTGGCTATGAATATTTTTGTACAACCCTTTTTTATCATCTCTTTGTAGTACAAACCTAGTAGTGGTATTGCTGGATCAAAGGGCATGCATTTTTTAAAGCCCTTTGGGCATACAGTGATCCCTCACCTATCTGGAGAATTACATTCCAGAGACCCCAGTGATAAGTGAAAATCCACGAGGTAGGGGGAGAGGGAACAGACGGATGCTACAGTCACTTTGGTTGGTTGCCTTTCATTCCATTGTGTGTTGTGTACAATCTCTCACATTGGGAAATTTTGCACAAGCAGTAGTGGCATACTACATTTCCATTGTGTACTGTTTGGTATTCATCCACAAAACCCCACAATATGGTGAAAACTCCACAATACATATATATATATATATGCATA
>NW_025381654.1:0-4766 GCF_016433145.1 Gracilinanus agilis | reverse complement strand
AAAGGCTTGGAATATGATATTCAGAAAGGTAAGAGAACTGGGTCTGCAACCAAGGATCACCTACCCATCAAAACTGAATATATACTTCCAGGGAAAAGTATGGACATTCAACAAGATATAAGATTTCCAAGTATTTGCACAGAAAAGACCAGGACTAAATGGAAAGTCCGATATCCAACCACAAAAACCAAGAGAAATATGAAAAGGTAAATAAGAAACAGAGGGGAAAGAAAGAAAACTCTTATTTTTAAAGTTGTCTCTTTAAGGGCTTCAATAAGATCTAATTATTTGTATTCCTATATGGAATGTTATGTGTAATTCTCTGTAGTGAACTCTATTCACTATTATAGTATCCACTATTATAGTAATTAGAAGAATTATTCACAAGGAGAGGTTGGAGTACTAAATGGTCTAAGATGATAAGGGGGTGTGTGGGAAAGAAGGGGGTGAATAGTAGAGGACACCAAGAGAAATCTGAATGAATAAGAAAAATAGGATATTCTCTTACACACAAAGAGGGCATAGGAAGGGGAGGGGATGAATACTATTATAAGAAGGAGAAGAAGAGAGCATGAAGAGGTAATATGTAAACCTTACTCTCAGTGAAATTAACCCTGAGAGGGAAGAGTAGCTATATCCATTAAGATACAGAACTCTATCTAACCCTACCGAGAAAGTCAGAAGGGATAAACCAAGAGGAGCAGGGGAGCATGGAGGTCAAAAAAGGGAGGGGAGAAGAAGGGAGAGGGAATTCATTAGGCCTTAAAAAATAAAAAGAGCGAAGGCTCGACCCCGAGAACAAGGAGATCTGAGCCCTCGGGAGCCCAGACAGCACAGACAGACCCTGAGTGTGAAGACAAAGCTGAGAAGGGGCGGGGCTAACAATGTCAAGTCAAGAACCCTAGAAGAGAAAGATTATCAAGAAAAACTCTGGAACACTCGACAACTTTTACACAGAGAAAATCCAGACAACAGAGGAGGACAAACAAGTAATCATATCCAAACCTTCCCAAAACAATGAAAACTGGTCACAAGCTATTGAAGAGTTCAAAACTGAGATGTTGAGGAAGATGGAAGAGATCTGGCAAGAAAATAACAGTTTAAAAGGCAGAATTTTGCAATTGGAAAGTGAGGCTCAGAAATCAAATGAACTGATAAGCAAATTGAACGCCAAAAATGACCAGATTGAAAAGGAAAACCAGTCCCTAAAGGCTAGAATTGAACAATTAGAAGCCAATGATCTCTCAAGACAACAAGAACAAATAAAACAAAGGCAAAAGACTGATAAAATAGAAGGAAACATGAAATATCTCAATGAGAAAGTGACAGACAAAGAAAACAGTCTAAAAGAGACAATTTGAGAAACATTGGTCTTCCAGAAAAAGCAGAAATTAATAGAAACTTGGACTCCATACTTAAAGAAATTATTCAGCAAAATTGCCCTGAAGTTCTACAAGAAGGCAATATAGACATTGAAAGGATCCATAGATCACCCACTACACTGGACCCAGAAAAGTCAACACCCAGGAATATAATAGCCAAATTCAAGAGCNCAACCCCCTCATTTTACAGATGAGGGAAATAAGTGCCAGGGACAGGTTGTGTCAGAAGCAGGATTTGAATCCATATCCTCTGACTCATGAGCTGAATCTCTTTCCTTTGCCTTCTTAGCCCACCCTTGGTCATTAAATCTGGAGAATCATCTTCACGGTAGCCACATAATGGTCATCCGGTGGGGATTTCCTCTGACTACCAGGCTGAAGGAATTTCTTAATTGTAGGAATGTTGCTGATTCTTGTTTTAAATGCCTAATTCAAGAAAAAAATATATGATTAGGAGGTGAATTGCAAAACTATACTACTTACAAGATAGACCAGAAATCTGCCTAAAAGAGGACTGGCCTGATCCTAGATAGCAATAGAAATGTTTGACCTATGTGGATTGAGACATTGTGTAAAAAGGAAAAATAAGGACCTTTTTCTTAGTGCAGTTAATCCATTTCAAAGAAATCACTCCCTTACAGATATCAAGAAGAGAATAAAGTTGTGGGCACAGCAGAGGAGAGAGAAGTTTTGATGCTGATCAAAGATAAGATCAGAGAATAGTCATTGGATGAGCACTTAAGTACCTACTGTGTGCCAGGCATTATGCCAAGTACTAGCAATACAAAAAAATGTAAAAACAAAAAAACAAAACTAAACTAAACACTGCCCCTCCTGTAATACAAATATACATAAAATAATAATAAGTTTTGTTGTTCAGCATCTGACTCTTTGTGACCCCATTTAGGATTTTCCTGGCAAAGATTCTGGAGTGGCTTGCCATTTCATTCTCTAACTCAGTTTACAGATGAGGAAACTGAGGCAAAAGTGACTTTCCCACGGTCAAATAGCTAGTAAGTGACTTGAAGCCAGATTTGGACTCAGGAAGATAAATCTTCCTGACTATAGGTTTGTCACTCTACACCACCTAGCTGCCTAATAATAATAATAACAATAATGATAATGATAATAATAGCTAACATTTATGTGGGGTCTACTATATGCCAGGTGCTTTAAAAACATTATCTCATTTTATCCCCACAACATCCTACAACCTAGAATGTAGATGCAGTTATTATCTCCATTTTAAGGATGAGGAAACTGGGCATAAAGTGACTTGCCCAAGATCACATAAGTGTCTGAGGCCAGATTTGGTCTCGGGTCTTCCCAATTCCAGACCGAGCACTCCATCCACTGTACCACATAGTTAATCCACTATTCTACACAGAGTAGATGGAAGATCATCTCAGAAGGAAAACACTAGGGAGGAAAAGGGAAGGGAAGTAGAGGAGACCCTTAAAGGCCATTTTCCAAAGATCAGATGTGAGGTGAGTCTGAGGAAGCCAGGGACCATGGTGGCCAAGAGGTAGAGATGAGGGGGAAAAAGGCAAGGAAAAAAAAGAAAAGCATAGAGTCTAGGGAGAATAACATGTGCTAGGAGCTGCCAAGAAGACCGCTATAGCTGGAAAATGAACAGAATGTGTGGGAGAATGGGGCACTGCCAAGAAGGGAGCTCGGAGACTGGCACCCCAGGCAGACAGTGGATAGCATGGAACACTTGGCATGCCGTAGAAAGGCAGTAGGAGTGTGAGTGAGAGACTTTAGTAAGAACAGCACTGAAGACAATCTTTGTAGCAAACTTTTTGCCTAGGGTTCCTTCTTCCATTAAAAAAAAAGCAAAAAAACAAAAAATACTTGCAGGTAAACAGCTAAACAAGTCCAACTAGAGGTCCAAAGGATTGAATCCTTTCCATGTGTAAATGATTAAGCAGTCCAACTAAGGCTCAAAGGATTTAATCCTTTAACCAGAAGATGTGTCCAATCAGATAAGTTAAGCAAGCAGAAGAACAAAAAGTAAATAGAAACACCCAGCTGGTCTCCTTAAATTTCTTTTGGATACCACATGGACCCTTAGGGATTAATTTGTATTGTTGTTTAGTCATTTTGAGTCCTGTCCAACTCTTCATGACCCCATTTGGGATTTTCTTGGCAATGATACTGGAGTGGTTTGCCATTTCCTTCTCCAACTCATTTGACAGATGAGAAAACTGAAGCAAACAAGGCTAAGTGATTTAGCCAGGGTAGCCCTGAGGCTGACTTTGAACTCATGAAGATGAGTCTTCTTGAGTCCAAGCCCAGCACTCTATCCACTGCACCACATAGCTGCCCTTAACTTTGATTCATCACTTGTATTTCAGTCTTTGTTTCTGCTCATTTTCTTTCAGGTATACATGGGGAGATGGGTTTCCTCCTTCCCTCCTTCTACCCTCATCTACCTGTAGCAGAGGGAATTTGGAGAGCGCAGTAGCATTTAATTCTTCTACCATTAAAATGGCTTCCAGCAGCTGTATATCTGCCCAGCTGAATTTGTTGCCAACCAGAAAATCCTGTCCGTGGTTTTTCAAAATCTGTAGAAGGGGAAAAAATAGAGAAAGGCTGTTGGATCAAAGCAAGACCCATCTGATGTACACCAACCTGTGCTTCCTTGAATTATAGTCATTTTTGTACATAGTTTATCCACATTATCCTTAGTAGTCACCAGACCCATCCCACCTACCTTTCCAGAATCATTATCAGTGATAATATAGGGAATGAGGTTTTGTAGGCTTGATTCTTTATTTCCACTGGTTTCTTCGATCAGTATTTAGCCTAAGATTTGATCCTCATAAAGGCCCATGAGAAAAACTCCTTTACAGTCATGGGATCATAGATTTAGAACTGGAAGGAAGCTCGGAGGCCATATAGTCTAACTCTTTCATTTTGAAAATGGAGAAATTGGATGGCCAAGAAAGAGTCAGTGATTTGTTCAAAATCTCTCAATTAATAAGTGACAGAAGCAGAATTGGAACCCAGGTCCTCTGGCTCCAAATCCCATGCTCTCTTTCTATTGTACGAGTTCCTTATTGGCTGCCCACAAAGTGCATGCTCTTGCCAGGAAACTCCTTCAGCCCAAATGAGTATGGTAATCTGGGCACTCAGAGCAAGCCACATGAAACACTAAATCAAATCAGCTTTTTAAGATTAATTTACTTGAGCGAGAAAGAGGAACTCTAGGATACCATCCAGTGGAATAGAGGCAGAAACCCTGGGACAATGTGCCTTGGGGAGGGGGAAAGGGTGGGATAGGACTGGGAAAAATGAACTCAGATGGTCATTTCCTGGGATATAGCTGATGGGGGCCAAGGGTGGTGGGGGGAGACAGTTGGAGAGTGGATTTTTGTTATT
>NW_025381653.1:0-4445 GCF_016433145.1 Gracilinanus agilis | reverse complement strand
GGGAGGACAGGAGAGGGGAGGGGAGGAGAGGGGAGGGGAGGGAAGTCATTGATCAAGACTCATTTCCGTATTATTGATATTTGTACTAGGGTGATCATTTATGTATTAGGACTGAGATGAAAGGAGAACAGGTGAGGAAGAGAGATGGGATAGTGTGGTAACTCTCTCCTCCCTCACTAATGGAGCCACTAATACTGGGGACAATTGAAAGGCCTCTGTTGATAGGTGTCTAGGGCAGGCATGCAAGCCCTCACAGTTTGGAGGGAAAGCTTACACACAAAATGAAGTATGAGGTAACCCAGTTTGATGTTGCTCTGAACCTGGGCTCACACAAGCTTCCCTGCTTGATCAAAGATTGGCACCACAATAGGTCTGGCTCAAAGATGGATTCAGCCCAGCAAAGCTGAGGTACCTCCTTCCCTTGTTGTCCCTCAATAGACTTTCAAAGGTGTTTAATAAGAGTATCTGGGTGATAGGTAAGGGTGATTGATAAGGAAGGTCAGAGGAAGTAGGTTGCCCTAATCTCTAACCCAAGGTCCTTCACTTGGGAGAGAATCAGTATCCTCCCAAGCTTCTTCTTCCCAACCCACATATGTCTAATCTATAAGTTATATCTATAGTTCTATTGATAAAGATATTGATATTGATAAGGATAAGGCACTATGGATAAGGGCTTGTGGATCCCTAAGGCAGTAAATAGATAATGAAGGTACAATGGTGAAGGTGGTAGGTTGAGGTGGTAGAAGAAGTAAGGGAATGACTGAGTTTAGGAAATATAAACACAGAGGTATAAAGAGTTGCAAGGGCAGACAGCTACAGCCTGAGAGACACAGACTGGGACACAGGTTTGAGACAGAGACACTAAAGGGTGTCTTTAAAGACTGAGGCCTTTAAGTAGGAAGGGCACTTCTACAGACAAAGGTTAGGGCCAGCCAAGAACGGCTTGAAACTTTCTAGAGGGCTTCTAGTCAGTTTCTCAGGTTCACAAAGGAATAGCTCAGAGGAAGTATTGAGATTACACTTCCTCTAAAATGGACACCTCCAAATCCCTTCAAGACCCAGAGACAATATTATTCCTTTCTCCCCTTCTCCCTCTCTTATCAATCAACTAATGAACTAGCCAAGGTTTTGATTAAGTGACAAACAGGGTTTATTGATTTTTAGGGTTGATTGGAAGGAATGGAGGGGTACAAGGTAACTCTAACAGCTGCCTATGGAAAACTTCAGGTGAGGGAGGGAGACAGGAATGTGAGACTGAGAAAGGACCTGCCTTAAACTCAGCTCCGAGATGTTTTGTAGCCTATAGGATTATGAAAGTTGGATACAATGATTCAAGAGATAATTTGTAACAAGGGTAAGCCCTATTTGACTACAGGGAAANGACAAACAGGGTTTATTGATTTTTAGGGTTGATTGGAAGGAATGGAGGGGTACAAGGTAACTCTAACAGCTGCCTATGGAAAACTTCAGGTGGGGGAGGGAGACAGGAATGTGAGACTGAGAAAGGACCTGCCTTAAACTCAGTTCCGAGATGTTTTGTAGCCTATAGGATTATGAAAGTTGGATACAATGATTCAAGAGGTAATTTGTAACAAGGGTAAGCCCTATTTGACTACAGGGAAACTATGTCTACCAAGTTTGAAAGCTAACCCCAAGATCCACCCTCCTTTCAAAACCCCAAGAAATTTATGAAGGGAAAATGATGATTGGGAATAAAGGAGGTTAGGGAGATCTAAAGGAAATAGTTAAGCTGACAAATCTTAAGAGAAAAGCTGCAGAATATAGGCCAGGTTTTCAGTCTAAAAAAACAGAGCTCAGTTGACCCTTCTACTCTCATCGAGTCCCCAGGGTCAACTGTCTAACCTCAGGATTCTAAACCCTTTTCAACTGTCAGAAACTCTGCAGTAAGGCTTTGTAGGGCTGATATGCACCTTTTTGCACTACAGATCCCAGATGGAGTCCAGAAATCCCCAAAAGAACAGGATGAATGGACTTGGACTTGAGAATATGTCTGCAGGCAATGATCAGTGTGGCAGGACTTTGATTCCAGATGGGGACATCCTCAGGATCTCTCTCCATTTACTCAGAGCTTGCTTGCTGCCTCTGCTCCTCTCCAGCTCCCCAAACTGGGAAGACCTGGATCTTAGGAAAATCCCCCAGAGTTCTTTGCTCTCTCAACTGCTGTTCTTGTCTCATGCTGCTCTCTTCCAACATTCTCTCTCCCCACTCCCCCCCAAGGTTTTCCATTTTGCCTTACAGTTAGAGTCTACCTCCCCAATGCTATCCCCATTGACCCATGTGACAAGCAGTTGTTTTTCTTCTAAGTTTCTACTTCCACAGTTCTTTCTCTGGATGTGGATAGCATTCTTACTCATAGGTTCCTCATAAATGTGGAATATGATATTTCAAAAGGCAGAGGAGCTGGAATGACAAGAATAGCCTACCTAACAAAACTGAATATAATCTTTCCCAGGTTGGGGGTGGGAGGATGGGGAGTGGAGGGGGTGTAATAAGGTAAATTGATACTGTATCTATTTGGCCAGTTATTATTGATCTAGCGTATGCAGTTGCTTATCAGCTGGTACTGTTTGTGATTCTATTAAAGCAGTTAGGATCTAGTTGAAGGTTTGGTAGATGGAAACTGGCTGGAGACAGCTTATAACAAAACCCTATGTATTTATATTGTTGAAAGAAGCAGGGAAAGGAAAGAAAGGATAAATATAGGATTGAGATAAATTCCCTAATCTAAGAAGTCTAAACTATATCCCAGTACCCAAATCTGTCTCATGAGAGACTGCTTCTTACTTGATTACTCAAGCCTGACTTAAACTCTTTAACTAATAAATATTTAATACCTAATATTACTAAACTATACTTATTAATGATCTTATAAATATTAGAAATCTACTGTCTCTATCTTCATTCTCCAGCTACAGATCAGTCCAGCTACTACCAGATTCCCAGCAGTTAGCTCTCTCCAGGGCCTGCTGGCCTATTCCACCTCTGTACTGTCAAAGAGAAAACTCTGCCAATCAGTCTTCACAGATGATCTCCTCCACAAACTTTTTCCAAATCTCCAAGTGTCTTCCAAAACCAACTGTCATCAACTCTTCCAGGATTTCCAGAGAAAAGATCCAACCATCCACCCTTTTGAGTCTCAGACCCTCTGAGAGAGATCAAGAATCTCTAATTAATCCAAGTTACTTAATAACTCTTATAGGGGAGGTGTGGTAAAACATTATATTTAATTAAATATAGGACTTTTAAGCATGTCTGATAAAAATATGAGAGCAGAATAAAAATTTTGACATTGAAACAGAAGTTTCAAGAGAAGTATAAGAAGGCAAACATAAAAGGAAATCACAAGATGCTTAAGATAAAACTGTTTACATTGCTATATGGAAAGATGATACATATAATTCCTAAGAACTTCATAATTATTTGGACAGCTAAAAGGAGACTACACAGACATAAGTATGATTCTACTATTTGGGGATGATCTTAAAACTAAATAAATGGGTGAGAAAGAAAGATTCCCCAGGAGAAGGGGGAAGAGAGAAGAACAGGCTAGATGCTAGAAAGAAGGATAAATAGAAAAAATAATATTGAAGGGAAACATACTGTTAGTAATCACAACTGTGAATGTGAAAGTTATAAACTCACTTATGAAAGGGAATCAGATAGAAGAAAAGTTAGAAAATGGAATCCAAAAATATATTCTTTTTTAAAAACCCTTCCCTTTCATCTTAGAATCTATACTATCTATTGGTTCTAAAGCAGAAGAGTGGTAAGGAGTAGGCAATGGGGGTCAAGTGACTAGCTAAGGTTCACACAGTTAGGAAGTATCTGAAGCCAAATTTGAATTTATGACCTCCCATCTCTAGACCTGTCTCTCAGTCCACTGAGCCACCCAGCTGCCCACAAAAATGCATTCTTTATAAGAAACATACTTGACACTTCGAAAGACTTTCCTGCCTTGGTTCCTTAACCACCCGTGGAACTTCCTGCACTGTGCTTCAAGCCTCAAAACAAGGCTAGGAAAAGATGGAGGAACTTCACCAGATTGACTGACTGGGGCTACTTTGCTGCCTCTATAGGGAGCCTGGAGTCCTAGGGATGGCCTTTGAGAGGGACAGACTCCCAGCCCAGGAGGTGGTGACTTTCAAGTATGTGTCTGTGGACTTCACACAGAAGGAGTGGTGCCTCTTGTCCCCTCCCCATAAGGAGCTGTACAAGGAGGTGATACTGGAGAATGGCAGGAACCTGCTCTCTGTAGGATCTCCTGGATCAGCATGAGGTCTCCATGGGCATCTCCATCTGGATTCCAGGAGGCAGCAAATCTCTTTCACTAAAATATCTTAGAATGAATAAATAAGTAAATAATTTTATTTATTTATTGATTACTTTTAATTTTAATACTCTTTTAGTAATTTTATTTATTTAAT
>NW_025381652.1:3709-7170 GCF_016433145.1 Gracilinanus agilis | reverse complement strand
TACTAAAAGAAATTATTCAGCAAAATTGCCCTGAAGTTCTACAACAAAAGTGCAATATAGACATTGAAAGGATCCATAGATCACCCTCTACACTAGACCCAGAAAAGACAACCCCCAGGAATATAATAGCCAAATTCAAGAGCTTCCAAGTAAAAGAAAAAGTTTTACAAGAATCCAGAAAGAGACAATTCAGATATGAAGGAGCACCAATCAGGATCACACAGGATCTGGAAGCCTCCACACTACAAGACCACAGTCTTGGAATATGATATTCAGAAAGGCAAGAGAACTGGGTCTACACCCAAGGATCACCTACCCATCAAAACTGACTATGTACTTCCAGGGGAAAGTTTGGCCATTCAACAAGATAGAAGATTTCCAAGTATTTTGCACAGAAAAGACCAGGACTAAATGGAAAGTTTGATATCCAACCACAAAAATCAAGAGAAACATGAAAATGTAAATAAAAAACAGAGGGGAAAGAAAGAAAACTCGGATATTTTTAAATTTGCCTCTTTAAGGGCTTCAATATGGTCTAATTATTTCTATTACTATGTGGAGAAATGTTATGTATAATTCTCTGTAAGGAACTCTATTCACTAATATAGTATTCACTATTATAGTAATTAGAAGAATTATTCATAGGGAGATTTTGGAATACTAAATGGTCTAAGATGATATGGGAGTGGGAAAGAGGGGGGTGAATAGTAGAGGACACCAAGAGAAA
The DNA here is from genome assembly GCF_016433145.1 of Gracilinanus agilis. NCBI lineage: Eukaryota > Metazoa > Chordata > Mammalia > Didelphimorphia > Didelphidae > Gracilinanus > Gracilinanus agilis. The sequence goes on along the minus strand of NW_025381652.1, from coordinate 6,443 downwards.
CTTGAATGAATAAGAAAAATAGGATATTCTCTTAAACACAAAGAGGGCATGGGAAGGGGAAGGGATGAATACTATCATAAGAAGGAGAGGAAGAGAGCATTAATAAGTAATATTTAAATCTTACTCTCAGTGGAATTAACCCTGAGTGTTATTCATTAGGCCTTAAAAATTCATTAGGCCTTAAAAATAAAAAGAGGGGAATAATAAGGGAGGGAGTAGAAAGGGAAGTAAATCAAGGGATGGGACAAGAGTTACTGGCATAAAGCAAACCACTAGTTTAAAAGGAAATAGTGTAAGAAGAAGAGGTAGAACTAGGAGAGGATACCAAAATGTAGGTGAATACACAACTGATAATTATAACTCTGAATGTGAACGGGATGAACTCGCTCATAAAATGGAAGCAAATAGCAGAGTGGATTAGAAACCCAAATCCTACCATATGTTGTTGCCTACAAGAAACACATATGAGGCAGGTGGACACACACAAGTTTAAGGTAAAGGGCTGGAGCAAAATCCTTAGGGACTCAAATGAGAAAAAGAAGGCAGGAGTGGCAATTCTGATTTCTGACAAAGCCAAAGTAAAAAGAGAAATGATTAAAAAAGACAGGGAAGGTCATTACATCCTGATTAAAGGCAGTATAGACAATGAGGAAATAACATTACTCAATATTTATGCACCAAATGGAATAGCAACCAGATTTGTAAAAGAGAAATTGGCAGATCTCAAGAAGGAAATAGATAGTAAAACCATACTAGTGGGAGATCTAAATATTCCTCTTTCAGATCTAGATAAATGAAACCAAAAAATAAATGAGAAAGAGGTAAGAGAGGTGAATGAAGTCCTAGAAAAATTAGATTTATAGATATGTGGAGAAAAACAAATAGGGACAAAAAGGAATATACCTTTTCAGCTGCACATGGTACATTCACAAATATTGACCATGTAATAGGGCATAGAAACATTGCAAAGAAATACAAAAGAACAGAAATAATAAATGTAAACTTCTCAGATAATAATGGAATAAAAATAATAATTAGAAAGGGCACCTGGACAGGCAAATCAAAAACTAATTGGAAATTAAATAATATGATTCTCCAAAACAAGCTAGTCATAGAAGAAATCATAGAAACATTCAACAATTTCATTGAAGAGAATGACAAAGATGAGACATCCTACCAACCTCTGTGGGATTCAGCCAAGGTAGTACTCAGGGGAAAATTTATGTCCTTGAGTGAATATATTAACAAATTAGGGAGGGCAGAGATCAATGAATTGGGCATGCAACTTAAAAAATTAGAAAGTGAACAAATTAAAACTCCACAGATGAAAACTAAATTAGAAATACTAAAAATCAAGGGAGAAATTAATAAAATTGAAAGTAAAAGAACTATTGAATAATAAATAAGACTAGAAGTTGGTATTTCGAAAAAAAAACAGATAAAATAGACAAAGTACTGGTCAATCTAATAAAAAAAAGGAAAGAAGAAAACCAAATTGACAGTATCAAAGATGAAAAGGGAGACCTCACCTCTAATGAAAGGGAAATTAAGGCAATTATTAGAAACTATTTTGCCCAATTATATGGCAACAAATATAGCAATCTAGGTCATATGGATGAATATTTACAAAAATACAAATTGCCTTGATTAACAGCAGAAGAAATAAAATTCCTAAATAATCCCATATCAGAAAAAGAAATTGAACAAGCCATCAAAGAACTCCCTGAGAAAAAATCGCCAGGGCCTGGTGGATTCACAAGTGAATTATATCAGACATTCAAAGAGCAACTTATCCCAATACTATACAAATTATTATTTTAATATTATTTGATATTTGAAATTTTTTGATATTTGGCCAATCTCCCTAATGAACATGGACACAAAAATCTCAAATAGAATACTAGCTAAAAGACTCCAGCATGTTATCAAGAGGATCATCCGCCATGATAGTCAGGTGCGATTTATACCAGGAATGCAAGGATCTTTCAACATTTGGAAAACCATCCACATAATTGACCATAGCAACAATCTAAAAAACAAAAATCACATGATTATCTCAATAGATGCTGAAAAAGCCTTTGACAAAATACAGCACCCATTGCTATTGAAAACCCTGGAAAGTATAGTAATAGAAGGACCTTTCCTAAAAATAATAAACAGTATATACCTAAAACCATCAACAAGCATCATATGCAATGGGGATAAATTAGAAGCCTTCCCAATAAGATCAGGAGTGAAACAAGGATGCCCATTATTACCTCTTTTATTTAACATTGTACTAGAAACACTAGCAGTAGCAATTAGAGAAGAAAAAGAAAACGAAGGTATCAAAATAGGCAATGAGGAGACTAAGCTATCACTCTTTGCAGATGATATGATGGTCTACTTAAAAAATCCCAGAGAATCAACTAAGAAGCTTGTAGAAATAATCAACAACTTTAGCAAAGTGGCAGGATACAAAATAAATGCACATAAATCATCAGCATTTCTATATATTTCCAACAAATCACAGCATCAAGAGGTAGAAAGAGAAACAGCATTTAAAATCACCTTAGACAATATAAAATACTTAGGAATCTACCTACCAAAACAAACACAGGAATTATAGGAAAACAACTACAAAACACTTTCAAAACAATTAAAAGTAGATCTAAACAAATGGAAAAACATTGATTGCTCATGGGTAGGACGAGCTAACATAATAAAAATGACCATTCTACCCAAATTAATTTAC
>NW_025381652.1:0-3620 GCF_016433145.1 Gracilinanus agilis | reverse complement strand
ATATTTTGGAGACAATTGTAATTATTCCAGGTGTTATTCATACTCTTTTAACAGAGTCTACAATTCCTTGGGTGCCACTATGACCATGTTTATGGATGGAATGACAAATTTGGTTATAGAAAGCCCTAGGGAGCAGAAGCTTGCCTTCAGATGACATCCATACGCAATTTATCTGTTTTGCTTTAAATCTCTGCTTCCATTTTCCCCCTTCCTTGTTATTATAGGAAAGGGATAGATCCAAATTATCAGTAATTGTTAGTGGCATATTTAACTTGGGTCCTTCTAAGGCTGCTAGTTTGGCTGCAGGATCTGCGCGATTATTTCCCCTGGAGAAAGGTCTGTGCCACCTGTGTGTGCAGAGCAGTGAACAATAGCTATGTCTTCAGGGAGCTGGATGGTAGAAAGAAGTTCAGTGATAAGGTTTGTATTGGCAATACATTTTCCAGCTTATGTTAAGAATCCTCTTTGAAGCCATAACATGCGGACAGCATGACATATGCCAAATGCATAATAGAAATCTGTGTAAATTGTTACCCTTTTATTCTGTGCAATGATACAGGCCTGTTTTAAGGCTGTGAGTTCTGCACCTTGTGCACTTACATGTGAGGGTAAAGAACATGACCATAGAGTATCCAATTCTGTAACTACTGCAGCTCCTGTATAGCACATACCATCTCTCAAGACTTGTGGCCTCTTTTATGTAATTCTAAAAGAAGATGTTTACGGGACCCAGCAGTTAAAATAAAGCCTAAATATTGCACTTTTGGGATACACCACTGAACTTTCCCTTTTGTGTACTTGTTGCCTCTTTTATGTAATTCTAAAAGAAGATGTTTACTATCTTCTTGACATGTTATGGCATCTGGTGAGGCTAAGAGGTAAGGCCATAATCTACATATTTAATTAACTTGCTGTTTTTAAATGTTATATTATCTGTGTCTTGTATCAAAATTTGTGCAAAAAGGCTTAGACTTCCAACATACCCTTGGGAAAATGTGCCCATGTCCAATGTAAACCTTTCCAGGTGAAAGCAAAGACATGCCTGGAATCCTAATGTATAGGTATGGAAAAGAAGGTTGAGCACAAGTCTATTATTGTAAAGTATGTAGCTGTGCTAGGAATAGAAGAAATTGTAGTATTTATATTGGAAACTACAGGGTGTCTCTTTATAATATGATTGTTCACTGCCCTCAAATCCTGAACAAATCGATAGAGATACTTGCCATCGGGCCCCAATTTTGGCTTTTTAACAGACAGGATTGGCATATTGTATTCAGATTTACAGGGAATTATGATGCCTTCATCAATTAGTGAATTTATCACTGAGGTAATGTCCTCTATTGCCTTCTTCGAGAGAGGATACTGAGGATTAGAAGCAGATGGGCTAGATTTTATTTTAATTTGGACAGGGACAGCTGATTTAAGTAGGCCAACATCAGAAAGTGATGGGGCCCAGAGAGACTCAGCTATATCTGTTGGGATTTCAAAAGTGGGAGAATCCTTTATCTCATTATTATCTGAAAGAAGCACTGGGAGCAAAGTTAAGGATTCCTCAGGCAATTCCAGTGACATAGAGCCATCTGGAGAGCAATTTATTGAGGCTCTAAGCTTGCATAAGATTTTTCCCCAGCAAATTTATAGGGGAGCCAGGCATCAAGAGGAAGGAGTGCTCTACATTTAGGGGTTCTAAGGACACTGTTCTAGGGTAGAGCTTAGGAATCATTTGGAGTTTCCCTGATACCCCCACTACACTTATTGATCCTATGGAATTGCAACATGGGTCTGGTGTACTCTTCAATACAGATCTGGAAGCTCCAGTGTCCAAAAGACAGTAATAATAGGCATTACCAACTTTTAATGTTACATAGGGCTCGTCAGTAATGGGGGGGGCATGTGGATGGGGATAATGGGTAGTAATGCATCAGGGTCTGGAAAATCAAAGGTTGTATTCTTTGATTCCTGTGCCTCAACACCCCCACCCCCGTACACCTTCATAATCTTTGGGTAGTTCCTTGGGCTCCTCCTTGAGGGGCAGTAGCGCCCTTGGTGGTTGGGGGCCAAGCTCCACTCAAGATATATTGCTCTGGAGTCATTTGGTATGACATATCAATTTCCTGATCCATATTCCTAAGTCTGTTACTAGTCCTAAAATTGCACTTCCTGAAATCATTATTTCCATAATTATTATTTCTATAATTGTTATTATTTCTATAACTGTAATTATTTTTAAAGTTATAATTTCTGAAGTTATTATTTTTAGTTGCTTGTTTCCAAGTCCTACAGTTCATCATTATGTGACCCCTTTTACCAAAGAAGTTGCATATAAGGGGCTGAGAATTAGATTCTTGGAGAGGGGCAATTGCCATTGGTTGAGTAGCAAACTCTTCTAGTTGTTTTCCAACTTTATCATTAAAGAGCCTAGTTTCTTTTGAAATATGTCCAAGAAACTATTACTCTCTTCCTGTTTCTCTTTATGGTTGTTAAAGATATAAACAGCAGTTCTCCTTAATTCATCAAGGTCCATTTTAGGCCACATAGGGCAATTTGTTTTAAAGTGATCTTGGATCTCTTTACAAGAGTTATTGACAAATTGTTCCTTTATTTGCCTTACATCCTTTTCAACAGAAAGATAAAGTTCCATGTATCTATTTCCCAGTTCAATGAACCTGTCCATGAATTGGGAGGGTGTCTCATCATCAGATCATGTAATACATTTAAATTTGTCCAGGTCTGTGGTTTCTTAGTGCATGCTCGCATTGCTTTGGGAATGGCAGCTCAGCAAGATGTAAGTCTGAATAGTCTTTTGGGTGGCCAGTGTACTGCATTGCATCCTCCAGCTTTGTTAACATGAGAGATAATTTTAGACCTCTCACATTCTGTTAGGAAAGCCTGGAGCAATTTTTCTACATCTTTATAAGAGGGGTCATATTCAAAGAAAAATCATCCATTTTTTTAAATTACTGTTAAGGGCTCTTCTTTGTAAGAGGGGCAGTTTTCTTTTAAATCCTTTATGTCCTGGCTTGTGAAAGGCTTGTGTTGTTTCAATGTGAACACATCCCCATCAAGTCCTATTGTGGACACTTCCCTTAAGGGGAAAAGACCTGCACAGGAATCATTTAGTGGTTGTGGTTTCTGGGAAGGTGACTGTGGGGAGGTAATGCTAGCCAGGAGTTGCAGAGCATGCGCAAATTGGTGCAGAGTGCAAGAGAGGAGTTTCTGCACCTGAGATATAGTAGAGGGGCCTGATATTTCTATTTCAGGGGAAACAGGTTTTCAAAAATCAGGTCTGCATTGGGGAGAATCCTCCTTTGTCATTTGAGCTTGTAAGTGATGCATGATCTGGGTCAATTGAACTTGTATGTCAGCTCACATTCTCCTTTGTTGTGACTTTACGGTAAAGAGAAAAAAGAAAACTATAAACCACATAGAAACAAAGAGGTAATTTAGAACTCTATAAGTTCTTAACTGGGCAAAAACCACAAGGGTTTCTTGTAGAGTAGCATTTATACTGCTGAGCATTGTGATCAAAAAGGTAGATTAAAGGGAAGTGGAAAAGAGAATAAGTTTTAATGTATATATTGATTTGTTTATTTGGGGGTAGGGGCAAGCTAAAGGATATT
>NW_025381651.1:2259-3436 GCF_016433145.1 Gracilinanus agilis | reverse complement strand
ATAATAAATTCAACAGGCAATTGGCTTAGTCCAAAAGACAACTTCTAAGAGAAATTCTGCCTCTATTGGAATAAATAAAAGACTCATAAAGCTAAGAAATGGGAAAATAAAAAGCCACGTACAGCTGGAACATTAAATTTATAGGTAGTGATAGTTCACAAAGAAAAAGTGTAGACATTTGGTGGAAAGTTGTTGTTTCACCAATAAAAAAAGAATCTTGGGGTCTGCTATTACTAAATCTAATTTCCCTGTTCTATACAAATGATCTAATAAGGCATCTATTCTCTTGCCTTCGGCTGCTTCATAAAAGTCTGATATTTTTGCCTTTGGCTAAACATTTAGATGATGAAGTGGAATGAATTGGGCTTAATATCAGAAAGGTCTTAGTTCAAATCCTAACTCAGACACTAGCTGTGTGACTGAACATTTTCCACCATGAATAATTGTTTAATGCTAATTTATGCCAAAAAGAAAAGAACAAGTGAATGAAATATAGAAAAATAAATGAAATAAATAATAAATGAATTATTGGTTCAGTGATGACATAACTACAAATCATAGATCACCACAACCTTCCTAAAACAAACAAAAAAATTGGTAACACAATGGGAAACTGAGTTATTCATGGTGGACAATGTTACCAATAATTTCCAAGATAAAATACTGATCCTGGAAATCTATAGATTGAAAAGAAAGGTATTTAACACACTTGTGAGATATTCTATGAAGAATTTATGGCAAGATTTTGAAAAGAAGCATATAGGATGATGTGTATATGGGTGCAGTTAGCACCTCTGGAGTAAGAAACAAGATCATGGATTCGAGAAAGTGTTAAAATATAAAGAATATTTTATAAGGATATTCATTTCTATTATTATTTGAAATTAAGGCAATAAATGAAATATTGCAAAGACCACAATATAAAGGCTTAAAAGAGAGGATTGCCTGCTTTTTCATTCCCTAATATAATCTGAAATAAATAATTCTATGATAACCCATTCTAATACAACACTCATAACTTAGTGTTTCCAATGATGAAGGCAGAGTAATTAAGAACTAAAAACAAACAACAATCCATTTTCTCTGAAACCAGTAAGCCTTTTAAGTAACTTAAATTTCATATCTACTTCCACTATATATATATATATATATATATATATATATATATATTTATATC
>NW_025381651.1:0-2169 GCF_016433145.1 Gracilinanus agilis | reverse complement strand
TATATATATATATATATATATATGTGTGTGTGTGTGTGTGTGTGTGTGTGTGTGTGTGTATGTGTGTGAAATATTGTTAAGCATAATTTTGTTCAGTGGAATTTCTAGATTATATACTGCATCACAATGTCTTGCAACTTACATCAAGAAAAATTAGGCTAACTAGGTGTTCAATCCTCAAACAACTATTATTATAGGAATATCTAATGAAATGCAAGGGCTTTAAAATTCTCCTCTCAGCTCATAGAAATTCAATATCTGAGATAAAACCAATGGAGAAGGGTGCCTTTTGACCTGAGGAAAAAAGCGAGTTTCTTAGATTGAAACATCTTATTCCTATTGCAGTTCTTTTACTACCTTGAAAATATGTATTATCTCCTAACTGAGAATTTATTAATTAATTAGTGAAAAAGAACTTGATATGTGCCTACATTGTACTAAGTGGAATAAAATTAAAGTAAAAAAAAAAAAGAAAAAAGAAAAAGCCTTTACATTCAGATTAGCCAAATGTGTATCTTTCCTCCTTTCTGCTTTTGTTTTGACATGTGATACCATTTGAATTATATCAAAAAGGGAATACATTTAAAACAAATTTAATCCCTTAAATTCTACATAAATAAATAGTTCTAAATAAAATATTAAGTTATGTATAACTATAAAACTATTTTACTCCTAAAATAATAAAATTATATTAATCTTTATCTTTGTGTTTTTATATTTTAGCACTACATTTTATGACTGATATTCTTATATGATTGGGGGTTTTAGTTTTAAAAGATTGTTCTATTGCAAAAATGAATAATGTGGGAATAGTTTTCTGATAATATTTGTATAACCCTGTAGAAGTGCTTATTGGATCCAAAAGTGGGGAGAGAAGAAGGGAGGGAAAGAAAATTAATTACGTAAACATGGAAAAATATTTTTTAAATAGAATAAAAATAAATAAAAATAAAGTTTAAGGAAGAATTGTAAGTGTCAGCGACAGAAAAGGGGAGCATGAAGAAATTAAAGGAAAACTAGAGAACAGAGATTATAATAGAGGCAATCTGTTGAAGAAAACAGAAATGAATTATGTGAAGGACATATATGCTTTGCATTATTAAGAGAAAAGGCCACTAATTCATTGAAGACTAGAATAATGTAGAAGTTACAGTCCAAGAATAAAAATAGTAATTCTGCATATTTCCTTTTCTTCAAAAGTCATTTTACATTGACAGTTCTAGCCAACAATTTAATTAAGTTTCATGGCAAATGTGGCACACAACTTGGTAAATATATCTATCTAATCCTATAATATCCCTTCCATCTAATTAATTTAGTAAGTAAGGCTAAGCATATCCTATTCCCTTGAAAATTCAGATAATGAAAGCTTTCTTACCACCTCAGAATTCTTACTGCATGCACTATTCTTGATGACCACTGGATGGTTAATGCATGCTGAGGGACAATGAAGTTGTAACTGTTGGGAGCTCTGTGGCTCAAAGGACTTTAGAGGAAGCCAGAAGACATAGTTCACAATGCAATTTTTTTTTAAAAGCACGGGGAAATCTGCATAACCTAAACTATTTTTAAAATTTAATTTAATTTAAATTTAATTTAATTTAAAACTATTTCATGTAAAATTTTTCCAAGTTCTATAATATATTGCTACAATTTTATTGAACTGTTCTGATCAGCATCATGAGAGGACTGAATTTTGTGTACTGATTCTTTTCTTAACCACATTCTGCTTCAGAAATGCAATACTGCTTCTTGATAGTCAACCTCACTGACGAATTTTTTTTGATACTGCTTTTGGCTTAACACCAAAATTTGTCCTGTTCTGGGACAGGGACTTTTTGTTCATAAATTGACCCTTGTTCATGAAATGATAAAGGCATCAATAAAGTCATCTCCATTTCCACTCTATGATGGGTCTTCTTCTCCAGGCCTATCCAGGTACAATCTTGAAGGCATACATATTTTTTAAAATATGCTCACCAGAACTGAACATAATATGCTAAAAAATCTTGTAACTAAGGAAAAAAGACTATCATCTCCCTTATTCTGTAAATTATGACTATGCAGAGACCAGAGAGATTAGGCAAGCAATTTTTATTAACTTATTAAATATTAATTTTTATCATTTTTATTTTAAAAATAATTTAGTTATTTTTAAATATTTTATTT
>NW_025381650.1:0-3994 GCF_016433145.1 Gracilinanus agilis | reverse complement strand
GAGAGAGAGAGAGAGAGAGAGAGAGAGAGAGAGAGAGAGAGAGAGAAGTTACACATATGCATACACACATATGAGCATGCAAGTAGATAGTTCATGATAGTCTAATCAGTGAAGAAAGGAGAGATAAAGGAAGAGGCAGCTGGAACCTAGGTTTCTTCAGAAGCTCTCACAGGTAACAACAAAAAGCAGATAAGCAGTCCACCCATTGCAGTTCAAACACACCTGGGCAAATAATGCGTGGAAGCAAGAAAAGGCAGTCATTTACTTCAGGTCATGTCAACAAACATTTTTTAGGTACCTGCTACACATATGGCTCTAATGTAGGCAAAAAAAAAAACACATAGAGATAGATATAGATATAGATATAGATATAGATATAGATATAGATATAGANATAGATATAGATATAGATATAGATATAGATATAGATATAGATATAGATATAGATATATCTTCACTCAGTTCTTCTCCTCAAGAAGTTATAATCAATTACAGGAAAGCTTAAGAAAGGAGGAAAGGTTAGGTCGAAGAACCTATTGCCCCAACAACAAAAACTGACATATAGCAAACAGATTTGGAGGTCATATATTCTTTCAAGGCAGCAAGCATCCATGGATAATGGAAAAAGCAAGAGAGACAGAGGAAAGGGACTACATGTCCGAAAACATTAGGTGATATTAGCCAGAGACCTAGGAAGGGCAGATTTCAAACAATTTGGAGAACATTTTACCTACGTTCCTAAAATCTCCAATTGTACAAGGAAGTTGACTTAAGAGGTATCAGATATTCTCAAGTCTCCTAACATAAGATTAAGTCAGAGAAGGCCACAGGAAGCAATCCATAAAGACTACAGATACTCAGGAAACTTCAGAGTGAGTAACTTCAGAGTGAGTAAAACCTAGATTCAAGATCTGCTTCTGAAACATAGTGACTGGGCAAGTTATTTCACATCTCACTGACCTAGGCAACTCTCTACAACTAATTTTCAGTGCAAGCTCTCATCTGCTTTGACAAGTAGAGTTTTTTCACAGGAACTCCCTATACTAATGAAATCATATATTTCATGTAAATGTACAGAAGATGGACTCAAGAATAAATAACTGTGTATGGATATAAAAGAATGGCATGACCCTTTTAAAATATCAGATATTCAGTATGTCATACTATACCATATTATATTATAATCTGAATTGAATGACATATAATAAATTTAGTTACATAAAAAAATAAAATAAAATGAGGAATTTAAGTAACAAAATTTGATAGGGATTGTGAAGACTTATTAAAGACAAAAAAGTGGCTTTTTAAGGCTAGGTTGTGGGAAAGAGGACAATCAAAAAAAGAAATAACACTGCTTAGGATGAATGGGACAGTAACAACAGACAAAAGAGTAAAAGCAGCTACTTATATGAATTTTTTCTATTTTTCTCTTCCAATGTGTGTTATTTACAGACAGAGCATGATACAACAAAAACTATTTAATGGGGAATTGAATTTCAAGAGGACTGAGAAGGTCCATGAGCATTGAACTGTTCTTAATAAATTCAGATCTCCAGGCCTAGAATGATGACATTCCAAGATATTTGCAGAGGTGATTGCTGGTCACAATCATCTGCAAAAAATCATGGAAAGAAAAGGTAAGGCACCAAAGGATTTTAGAAGGATAAATGTCCCAATTTCTAAAAGAGAGATAGACTCTTCAAACTACATCCTTGTGACCTTTAAATTCAGTTTATGGGAAAATTCTACACAGTCGTTTACTCTTGAATCCATCTTCTGTACATTTACATAGTAGTAAAGGGAAGACTGGTAAGCAAAGAGAAAGCAAATTGGTTAGCAATGTGAACTAGAATGTATGTGTGATTCGAGCAGGATGTGGGATTGATTAGGAGAAACTTGACTGTGTGTGCCAACCCATCTGATGAAATTACATGACATAAAAGGCAATTAACAGTGAGATGTAAGTTGCAAACTGCCTTAATGTCTTACAATTTCATCAAGTGGGTTAGGAGACTTATATGGTCCACAATGTCCTAATCAACCTTATCCCACCACTACCCCAAATACATTTTTACATATGTATTAAAATATATTTTTTATAAAATAAAATATATATGTGTGTGTAAGAGGAGGATGTTCCAAATGGTCATCTAAAATGACTTCTGTGTTTTTCTTTTCTGTGTTATGACATTAAATGGTTTATTAAAATCCTTACTTCTCTGATCCTAAGTATGAGTTCCAAGGCAGAAGAGAAGTAAAGGGTAGGCAGTTGGGGTTAAGCAATTTGTTTAAGACCACACAGCTAAGAGGCCAGGACCTCACAGCTCCAGCCCTCTCTCTCTATCCACTGAGCCACCTTGCTTCCCCTGTGACATCATTAAACTTTAGTGGCCAATGGACAGATGTAGCCTTGGAGTAGAGATGAAACACTAGTGATTTTTCCCCAAGATTCTGCAGGTTAATGGAAGATGACTGGGTTGGACAGGATGCCCAATGCTCTGTCACCGCTAACTGAGTCAGGAAGTTCAGCCTAAAAGTTAGATGAGCCTAAAGGACTAACTGAGGCAGCTAAGATAACTCAATAGATACAGTGCTGAGCTACAGTCAGGAAGACCTGAGTTGAAATTGGTCCTCACATAATCATTAGCCTTGTGACCCTGATTAATTCTGACTTAATCCATTGGAGAAAGAAATGGCAAATCATTCCAGTGTCTTTGTCAAGAAAACCCCATATGAGGTCATGAAGAGTTGAACAAGACTAAAAGGCCAAACAATGATACCAGCCTAACTGCTTTCTAATTCTAAATCCAATGTAGTCTCACATCAAGGATTAGGTAGACTAATCATTTAACTTACATTACATTTCCTGTCTTCCCAAATTATGAAACTATGAACCAGAAATGAATGACTTAATTGGGACTCAGTTAATAGCAATCTTATCCAGAACTTACCTTTTGCACTCATTTCACTTTCCCTTGCATCATAATTATTTATAATTATATCTTCCCCACAACCTTGTGAGAAATGGAAGGACAAATAATTCCTTGAGATCATAATCTTTACTATGATAATAACCTTTATTATAGATGTCCTGGTAGCCCGTAGTACCTCATAGTAGGTACATAACAAATATTTAACATATTGGATTGAATAGATGCCAAAAAACAATAAACAAACAATCCCTGGTTGCCATTATGTATTCTGATTATCTTTGGTAAGACAGAAACCCAGGTGGTGTTCATCTCTATTGGAAATATTTGATTTATTCCTAATCTCCTAAGCAACTGTCCCTGGCATCAGTGTCTCTGCCTAATGTGCTCTTTTTATTGCTTTGGTGATATCTACACCCATTAAGGGCACAGCATGACAAATACTTGGGAACTTGAATAAATAATGTTGAATTTATTTTTACTGTTTTCTCTTTTCTATCTCTGTGTACAGGTTTTGCCCCCACTCTAGCATAAAAACATTTTTCCCAGTAACTATAAGGTTGGTATGAAAAAGAAAAAGACAAATAATTATACAAAATAAAATAACTCCCACTTATATTAGTGCTTTCAAGTATGCCATGTGTATTCCTAAAAAGTAATTCTGTGAGATAACGAATGCAAATATTATTCTCTCCATTTTATAGATAAGGAAACTAAGCTTCAGGAGGGAAGAGCTAATAATTGTTAGAACTAGTGTTCAAATCCATTGATCTTTACTCTGTGCCTAAAAGGTTCTCCACTACACCAAATAACCTAGGATGGTCTTATTACCCTTATGCCAAACCTATAAAGGAGGTAGTAGAAGATTAATTATTCATTTTATGGATAGAGAATCAAAAGTTCAGAGAAAAAAACTTATCCTCAGGTCACCTAAGCTAGTAGGTAACAAAGCTGTAATTTTAATTCAGGTCTTCTGGCTACTCATCTAGTGTACTTTCTAGTGTGTCAAATCAAGGAGGGGAAATATATATATATATATATGCACAAATATATATATTATATAT
>NW_025381649.1:0-3400 GCF_016433145.1 Gracilinanus agilis | reverse complement strand
GACTTTCCAGACAGAGTAGGACGGTCTCTCCTAGGAGGGCGCCAAGGGTTCCCTCCTCCGGAGACCTGAGAATGAAGCCAACGGGCGATGCTTTTCTGCGCCTGAAGCCCCTCCAGGACGAGGCTCACCAACAGAATTCTAGAAGGGGTAACAATCCCTGTAGAAGTCGGGCACCGCGGCACCAACCCAAAGCAAAGCCTCTTCTCTGAGCCTCGGCAGCCCTTGAAATGTAAGCTCGGATTTCCATCTCGGGGTGGCGGGTTAATTCGAGGGGCAGAAGGACGCCTTCCACGTCCTTTCAGAAGTCCCCCGACCTCCTCGGGCCTCTCGTCCTTGACCAAGAGTCTCCAAAGGAACATGCTTTTAATGAAACAAGGATGGAGAATAAGAGTTTTCTTACCTTTCGTAATGTCTGCGCGTACACGTAGCGGCACTCGTGCTCCCTGGATTACCCCCTAATTCATCATAAATATGCTTCCACTGTCGGCGGGCTGTTATCTGCAAAAACGGCAACGGCAAATTCAAACGTGCATCTTTAGAGATTCGACAGCATCTGAGCAACAGCCCAAGAGAATGTTCTAGAAACCCAAGAGCGGGAAAAGCCCCAGAAGGGGCAGCGAGCTCACGGCTCTGTGCGCTAACCCGATAGCCATCCCTTTTCTCGACTGAGGGGAAATGGAACTCGACTGCGGGCTCGATAGGGTGTCACTCGCTTTAGATTCACAGAAGACCCCCGTCTCCCCCCCAGACTGACACTGGCTCACCCCAATCAAGTTGTCCAACTTCTCCCCCTCGCCCCATCACCTCCCACGGTGAGCCATCGGCATGAAACCGGAGCTTAGCAAAATTATTGATTAGCTCATTCATCAAATGCAATCCAGGAAACCAAACCGGCCGTGGAATTCACAGCCGTCTCGGGCCGAATCTCCATCCCGGTTTGCTACGTCCGCCAAAGCGAGACTCAGTCTTTAACTCTATATGTCACGAGCTGTTTGTCTGTATTCACTCAGGTCAGCAAAGGGGTCCCTAGATCGGATGCTGACCAAACCTAAACACGCTCCCAAGCGAGTGTGTGAACGCCGTTGCTTTCCCGGGCTGGGTGCAGGAAAATAAACATCTCCCAATATATCGGAGTTGCCTACCACGCTCTTGTTTTCTTTTTTTCTTTTCTGTAAAGAAATTAGGAATCTACAAAATAACAGATGGGAGATTTGGCAAAAGAATAATTTGGGGAAACCACGTCATTCCTCCATCCCAGCAAGGCTAGCAGGCGTGTCCTGGAAAGTAGCAAGAAAAAGGGCAAATCTCAGTGCCCCGTGCGACTGCGCCCGAGCAGAGCCTGTGGCACCAAAGGAGTGCCCGGGCTCAGGGGAGTGGCAAAGGGGCCACTTTTGGGGGAGGTTTAATACCATCAGAGCCGAAGGCTCTTCTCAAAAAATACCCACAGAGCTGCCGGTGGAGTTCACTAAGGGGCCACAAGCAGCAATCAGAAAGAAAATAAATATCACAACTTGCAATCTGGGCTCTGTAATTGTAATCTAAAGAGGAGGAGATGGGTGGTTAAATATTATAGGGTAAATGGCGCCTTTCCTGCTTTACATAAAAAGAAACCCTTCATTTTCGTAAAACCTTCTCAACAAGCCAAAGTAGGGCCTTGAGACAATGTGTTATTTAGTATTGTTCAATTCCCTGTGAAGTAGTCTTGAAAGCCTTTGTTTGGTGAGTTCTTATTAGAAAGAACCACCTCTCACGTCTACCAGCAGGTAAAATGGAAATTAAAATCCTCCTCTATTCACAGGACGGTTTAGAGTCTAATAAATGGTTACAGGAACCTTTTCAGCAAGACTCAAAATACATATTTTGATAAGGATTTTATATTTAATGACAATCTTCCCCCAACCTGCGTAAAGGTACAATCATGAGCTAATTCTGTTCCAGAAGTCTGTTTTTCCTTCAGGGGCTTTCTAGGCAAAAAGGGAAGAAAGGCTTGTCAAAATACGTCACTCCTGGGACGAACCACCGCTCTTGACCTTCTCTGGACAGAGGGAAAAGGGAGCCGTATTCTGTTCTGCTCCATCCAACTGTCTGAGCTCCATCGCCCCTGTCCGCCATATTGCCCAAGACTACGTGGCTCCTGTGGCCACTTGAGAGCCAACGATGAGTCTGGCTTTGGGTGCTTTGTCAAAGCACCCAAATGTTGAGTCAAGGGGCTCCTGGCTACAGTCCTTCAGATTCCCGTCCTCCAGGTCTCCAAATGTCTCTCTGTTTCTTAGGCCGCCACCACCACTTACTACCCATCCCAGGTTCACTCTACATGACCTGGATCTCAATTACCCCTAAAGGACGAGTTGGCAAATCCCGAGTCTCTCAGTACCAGTCACAAAGGACTTCCAATTATGACTGGATTAAGAGGTGACAACCAAAAGCATCTTCTTCCCCCATGGTGGGCGCGTGTTAAACACACTTGTGATATTGCAAGGACCTGGTGTCTTTGAGAATAAGCAATGAAGGATCAAAGGAGAAGAATTCTGCTCTCACCGGGGCTGAAACTAAGTAAGCCAGAAGTGTGTGTGTGTGTGTGGGGGGGGGCACAGCTCCGCACTAATAAGCCATGTCGGCAATAGTTAGGGGCCGGATTTGTCGGCCACCACGAGTAGGAACTGTGTCTCTACGGGCCCTCGCTAGTCCCGGTGTCATCATGAATGAAGACGGGATCTCAGACACAGTTATCTCTGTTTTGACTTTATTTTAACTATATAGCCCTGAATGGCGACATCACTTGATGGGTCGAGGTTTTAAGACAAAATGCTTTTCTTTTCACACTAGAAAGAAAAAAAAAAGCACAAGATGTGCTCTTAGCGACTACAAAAGGCTTTTAAGTCCTGGGAAGTCCTTCACACAAATTCCTCTTTGCTCTATTTCTCCAGCCTCACTCTCACTCACTTTTCATTCAGTTGCTGACCACGGGGTCCTAAAAGAAGGAATCTCAAAATCCCACTCATCGTGGGGCATCTAAGATGTCTCAGAGTCTGACAAAAGGCAAAGAAATCATTTGTGCCTCATCCTAGTCTTTGGACACTCATGGCTACCGCCCCAAAGGACAAATTGTCCTTTATATGAAGATCCAGAAGATGGGGCCTGGATCTGGGATTTCACGGATACAAGGAACTCCCAGATGAGGAAATCTTTTCTACCAAAGCACGTTAGCAACACCTTGACCTGGAGAGTCACTTTGGGCACCAAGAGGTGACACAGTCATATATATCTGAGGTGGGATTTGATTCAAGATCTCCCTGGCTCTGAGGTCAGCCTGCTATCTAGGACAATCTTAACTGATATACATAAACCAAGACTTTAACACCCCCCCCCCCTTCCTTCCTTCCTTCCTTCCTTCCTTCCT
>NW_025381648.1:0-7176 GCF_016433145.1 Gracilinanus agilis | reverse complement strand
TCTTTCTTTCTTATATTAATCCCTCCCTCCCACTACCTCCTTATACTAAGAGAATTTTTAAAAAGAAGGAGAATTTCATTGATAAATAAATGTGTAAATCAGCAAAATAAATTTTTATATTGTCTATATCCAAAAAACATTTATCTTATTCTGGAATGTAAGACCATTATCTCTCTGACAGGAGGTAGGTAGAATGTTTCATCTTCATTCTTTTGGACTTGTGGTTTATCACCAGTATCAGTATTCCAAAGTCTTTCAAAATTGCTTTTCTCTATGATGTTGTAATCATTGAATACATTGTTCTCCTATTTTTGCTTCTTGCTCTGAATTGGTTCATAGATGCCTTTTCAGTTTACTCTGAAATTGCCATTTCATCAGTTCTTATGACACAATAATTTTCCATTAACTTCATATGCAATAATTTGTTTTGTTCTTCCTCAATAGGCATCTAATTAGTTTCTAATTTTTCAATACTAAAAAAAAGAATTGTTATAAAATGTTTGTATATATAAGTCCTTTTTCTTTTATTTCTTTCAGGGAGAAGCCTAGTAATGGTATAATTGGGTTAAATAGTATGCACAATTTAGTAATTTGGGACATTATTCCAAATGACTTTCCAGAATGACTTGCCCAATTCGTAGCTCCACCAATATTGCATTAATGTGCTTGGTTTCTCACAGTCCCTGCAACATTTGACATTTTCCTCTTTCATCATTTTGCCAATCTGTTAGCTATGAGATAAAAACTCCAAGTTTCTTTAATTTGCATTTCTCTAATTATTAGTGATTTTGCATATTATTATATGGATTTATGATACCTTGAATTTTTGCCCTTAAAAACTGTCTTTTCAGCTTTGACCATTTATTTATCTATGGAGAATGGGTCTTAGTTTTATAAATTTGAATCAATCCATTATAGATTTGGGGTAAGAGACCTTCATCAGAAAAACCTTGCAGCCCAAATTTTTGTCTCTCATTAACCTGTTTCTCTTCTGAAAATTTTTACTACATTTGATTCGTTTGTGAAAAGACTTTTAAATTTCCAATCAAGATTGTTCCTTTCATCTTATCTGCTCCCTTAGCTTGTTTAATCATGAACTAAAGTTCATGTGATACCATCAATTGATTCCCACTCAAAGGGTAGATTCTTCCTTCATTTTCTCCATAGACATTTCCTCCACAGTTATTTCAGTGACTCAGACTGCCGACAGGTTTAGCTATTTAATGACTTCAGAGACATGACCAATTATTCTGCTCACCCAATCATGTTACCCCATCTGAATCAATCAGAGAGAGGTGTTCATGCCTTGAAAAAGGACAACCAGGTGTTAGCACCTTGTTACCCACACCTCATCCTCTATAACTATATCTTGTGACTATATCAACTGAGCTAAAGAGGGTGATCCCCCCCCAACACACACACACACACACACACACACACACACAGAATACAATGCAACTACATATTCTCCAGCTTAAGAAATTCTCCTGAGAACTAAGCATCAACTGCCTAGTAGCAGGCAAGCCCCAAACCTGGAAATTAAATGACCTCTTGTTCTGAGACTGAGGAATGGAAAGCTATTGAGGTTAATTAACCACATCTTTTTTACCCAAAAAAATACTCTCCAAAGTAAGTCAATGTACAGTCAGTTTTTATAATTCAGAAAGTTGGGACACTATTGGTCTTTCTAAAAGAACAGGCAGGACTGCATCTAGTATGGTTTTAAATCTATACAGTCAGAGTTCCCAGGGAACTATAGCTCTGTTCCTCGTCTCTACCTCTTAGGTATGTATATTTAACTTGGGTTTCTGTCCCTATAGGTACCAGACAGGGTCTGAGAGAATTTCCAAATCCAGAACCAACTGTTTGACTTCCTCAGTGCAGTAAGAGGCCAGTTAATCATCATGTTAAACAAAAAGCATTTAGGAATAACTTTCTAGGTTCCAGGCACTGTACTAAGTGCTAGACATACAAAGAAAGTTAAAAATGGTTCCTACCTTTAAGGAGCTCACTTTCTAATGAATAGAAATTGGGGGTTGGGGAAGGAAGGATGTTTAAAGTACTTAACTATTTATAGGCACTGAGGATGCAAATATGACAAAAAGAAAGGTTGTCCATGCTCCCAAGGAGCTTAATAATAAGAGAGGTTAATAAAGAAGAGAGCTTCTAGTAAGAGACAAAACAAAAAGGAGTAAACTATCACTCTGGGGATGATATGATGATATACTTAGAGAATGCTAGAGAATCAACTAAAAAACTAGTTGAAAATGTAACTTTAGCACAGTTGCAGAATACAAAATAAATCCACATGAATCATTGACATTTCTTTATATTACCATACATTCCAGCATCAAGAAATGAAAAGGAAATTTCCCTCAAAATATCTAGACTCTATATAATCCCTGGGAATCTATTTGCCAGGAATTATATAAACACAATTAAAAAATCCTTTCCCATGAATAAAATCAGATCTAAACAATTGAAAAAACATTAATTGTTCATGGGTAAGCTGAGCTAATATAATAAAAATGAAAATTCTACTTAAGGTAATTTACTTATTCATTGCCATATCAATCAAAATACCAAAAAAACTATTTTATAGACCTAGAAAATATAACAACAAAATTTATCTGGAAGAAGAAAAGATCAAGAATATCAAGAGAATTAATGGGGGGAAAATGTGAAGCATGGTGGCCTAGCAGTTCCAGATTTCAAATTGTACTGTAAAAGAAATAATCATCAAAACAATCTGGTACTAGCTAAGAAATAGATTGGTGAGTCAATGGAATAGATTAGGGGGAAAATAACTAATAACCTAGTGTTTGACAAACCCAAGGATCCCAGTTTTTGGAATAAGAACTCATTATTTGACAAAAACCTGCTAGGAAAACTAGAAAAGAGCATGGCAGAAAGTAGGTATAGAGTAATATCTCACACCTTAAACCAAGATAAGGTCAAAATGGCTATATGATTTAGACATAAAGGGTTATACTCTAAATAAATTAGGAGAACGTAGAATAGTTAACCTGTCAGATATATGGAGAAGAGATAGAGAAAATTACAAGATCTAAAATGAATAATTTTCACTATATTAAATTAGAAAGGTTTTATACCAGTGATTCCCAAAGTGGGTGCCACTGCCCCCTGGTGGGTGTTGCAGCGATCCAGAAGAGCAGTGATGGCCACAGGTGCATTTGGGGGCAGTGAATAACTGTAAGGGGGCAGTGATAGTATGTGACAAGGGGCACTAAGTAATATTTTTTTCTGGAAAGGGGGTGGTAGGCCAAAAAAGTTTGGGAACCACTGTTTTACATAAATGAAACCAATGAAACCAAGATTACAAGGGAAACAACAAATTGGAGAACGGCAGAATTTTATAACGAATTTCTTGATAAAGTCTTATTCATCAAATATGTAGAAAAATAAGTCAAATTTATAAGAATGCAAGCCATTCCCCAATGGACAATGGTCAAAGGTTATAAACAAGCAGTTTTCAAATGAAGAAATTAAAGCTATCAATAATCAGATAAAAAAAAATGTTCTAAATCACTCTTGATTAAAGAAGTGCAAATTAAAACAACTCTGAAGTATGACTTCACACCACATGAGCCAATATGACAGTAAAGAAAAGTGATAAATGTTGGAGGGGTTATGGCAATTGTTGTTGGAGTTGTGTACTGATCCAACTATTCTGAAAGGTAATTTGGAACTATGTTCAAGGGTTTTAAAACAATGCATGCACCCTTTGATTCAATACCACTCCTAGGTCTGTATCTGAAACAGATTCTTTTCAAAGGGGGAGGGAGAAAAAGATCTACTTGGACAGAAATATTTATAGCAGCACTTTTTGTGGTGGCAAAGAATTGGTAATTGAAAGGATATCCCTCAATTGGGGAATGTTTGAGCAAATTGTGGTATGTGTTAGTGATGGAATACTATTGTGCCAAAAGAAATGATGAGAAGGATCATTTCAGAAAAAGCTAGAAAGATCTGCATGAACTGATACAGAGTGAAATAAGCAGAACAAGAAGAATGCTGCACATAATAACAGCAATATCGTACAATGATCAAATGTAAAAAATTTTTCCACTCTCAGCAATGCAGAGATCTGGGATAATGCTGAAAAATTTATGATGGGGAATGCTATCCACCTCTAGAGAAAGAACTGTTGGAGTTGGAATGTAGATCAAAGCATATAATTTTTCACTTTAATTGATTTGTTTTTTGGGGGGTTGCTTTTAAATGTTTTCACTTACAAAAATGAATATGGAACGATGTTTTGCATGACAATACATGTATAATCCTGAATAAATTGCTTACCAGTTCTGGGAATGGAGAGGGAAGAGAGGGAGACAATTTGGATCATATAACTTTAGAATATTTATATGGAAAATTGTTATTAAATGTAATTGGGAAAATAAAATATATTCATAAAAAAGGGAACAGAAAAGTGTGGGATGTGGGGGTAGTTGGAGGATTGAAGGCATCATTTTGATGTCTGGAAGACAGGAACAGGACAGAAAAGGGAATGGAGAGGTGGACCTAGGACCCTCCACAAAAGGGATGCTCAATTCGCTTGGTTTAGTGTGTGGGTTGTTCTTCTTTTCTCTCCCATTCAAAACCTTTCTTTTAAAATCCTTCTTCCCAATTTCTTCCATTATCACACCAATATGAACTTGTCCCATACCCTTTTGTAGCTGAGGACAGCACACCTGTAAAAAACAATTGAGAGCTGTCAGTTATGTGAACAACCTTTTCTATGGTTTTGTGATGAAACTCTTCAGTCTTTCCACAGACCTTGCCTTTTTCTTGCTTCCCAGACTTTCATTTTGGTACTGATGATCCTTGCTTCTGAACAGAATCATGCCTCTGCCTTTGACTCTTCAATATTATCCCAAGTCTGAGGCAACCAGTTTAACCATCTGAGATTTTCATTCAAATTGTCTGATCATTCTATTACTCCTGGACTTTCTCTGTTAGGGAAACTTCCAGATGAACCCTCATTCCATTTTTCTTTTCCCTCTATCATGGT
Organism: Gracilinanus agilis; assembly: GCF_016433145.1. Lineage (NCBI taxonomy): Eukaryota > Metazoa > Chordata > Mammalia > Didelphimorphia > Didelphidae > Gracilinanus > Gracilinanus agilis. The sequence goes on along the minus strand of NW_025381648.1, from coordinate 2,144 downwards.
AGTTCAGATTTTAGGACATAACTTCCAGATCACCAGGAAAAGATTGCCTCATTTGGTAATCTCCCTATTCTGATCTGTCGCCACATTTTTCAAGAGTTTTTTCATAGTAGCCCCACCTAGGGCCTCAATCAAATACGTTCTTGGGAGGAAAGCTCATCTTTCTAAGTAACCAGAGACTGGATAAAAAATTCTAGGGAACTTCCCAATACATGTTTAAAAGGTACATCAGCCTGGGGCTCAGGTAAGAGCTAAGGGATTAAACAAATAATCCTCATCTATTTTGAATAAGCACCTTTGTCTGGATTTGTTCCATTTCAATTTCAAAAAGCTCTACTTATTAGGAAGTTCTTTCTTTCACCAAACTACCATATACCTTCCTGTAACTTCTATCCACTTAATGTCAGCTGTTATTAGTAATATTATTATCATGAATAATAATGATGATAATAACAACAATAATAATGCTGTACAACTATATCCTATTCTTCATGACCCCATTTAGGGTTTTCTTGGCAAAGATACTAGAATGGTTTGCCATTTTCTTTTCCTGCTTACTTTATACAAGAGGAAACTGAGGCAAACAGAGGGTTAATTAACACCCAAGGTCACACAGCAAATAAGCATTTTAAGGCTTGATTTAATTCATGAAGAGGAGTCTTCCTGACTCGAAGCCTGGCACTCTATCCACTGTACCACCTAGCTAACTGTCAATAATAATAAAAATAGCTAGCATTTATATAGTGTTTTACGGTGTGCAAAACATTTTATGAATACTGTCTTCTTTAATCCTAATGACCCAGGAGGTAGGTGTTATTTTTATCTCCATCTTATAGATGTAAAAATGGAGCTATAAAGATGTTAAGTGACTTGCCCAGGTTCCTGCAGCTAAGTGTCAAAACTCAGATCTTTAAACTCAAGTCTTCCTGATTCCATTTAGAATATTATATTCACTTTGCTAACTGCCAGAGAATATTATAATTATTGTCTTCTTTCTTTCCCTAGACAAGTCTTCAGATATCTCAAGNCAAGTCTTCAGATATCTCAAGATAGTTTTTCTGTTCCTTTTTAGTCTTCTGTTTTCCAGGCTACTGCCAGTTTTTTCAACCCATCTCATGAAATATTTTTAGACCTTTCACCATCTTTGTCACAGTCCTCTGAACATGACCTATTTTGTCCATAGCCCCTTTCAAATGGGGTATCCAGAAAGGAACACAATATTACAGATGCAGTCAGGCCAGTCAAGAGAACAGCCTTTTTCCCTTTTTTGAGCTGGACCTATATTTTTATTATTGCAGACTAAGATTATATTCGATTTCTATTAACCACGACACACTAATGACTCATAATGACTTTACAATGAAATACCGTGCCTCAGAATTGAGAAAATAAAAAGTACTGGATTAGAATCAGGAGACCTAAGTGCTAGTCATGGCCTACCCCATGTGAGATGTGATACTTTGGGTGAGTCACTTTTGACTCAGTTTCCTTATCTATAAAATAGGCAATTTTAAAGTCTCTTTAAATCTCTTTAAGGCTCCATAAAACCCCTTCAAATCTCAGGTTTATGTTTCCAAAATCCTTGTCTTTTTTATATATTAGCTATTATTGTCAAATTTCCCTGAATTTGTTAAGTGTATGTTTGGTCCTTTAAACCCAAGAATTCAATTTTCATTTAGCACTATTAAATTTCACCTTTTTTCTTTGGTCTTCCACAAAATTCCTTCAATTTTTCACTGTGGCATGAAGGTAAGTCTGAGTTACTTTCATAAGACCCTGATAGAACTCTACAAGTTCTGATAGGTTCTACCATATTGGAAAGGTTTCAGATGTTGTTCTGGTGACAGAATGTGCTTTTGTCTAAATTCCAAACATGGAAAGGCTCACCCAATAATACTCAGAAACAACTAGAGCTTTTCTGGTAAGGCAAGGAAAAGTAAGTTTTACTATCTGTTTATTTGTTCCATTCTAGGCCTTATTATTTACCATATTACCATTTACCATCATTTGCCATATTATCAAAAACCATACTACTTCCAGACCTTAGAGCACTATCATCTGATCTTTTGGGATACATTAAACACTTCTGAGCCTTGCCATGCATCCTATGACGAAAGCTACAGTAGTTCTAGGCCTAACCTTTATAT
>NW_025381647.1:0-4610 GCF_016433145.1 Gracilinanus agilis | reverse complement strand
GGAAGGAAGGAAGGAAGGAAGGAAGGAAGGAAGGAAGGAAGGAAAGAAGAAAGGAAGGAAAGAAGAAAGGAAGGAAAGAAAAGAAAAGAAGAGAGAGAAAGCGAGGGAGAGAATTAATGAAGTAGATCCCCAACTGGCCAGACGGGTCTGGAGGGCCCTTAGAACTGTTCACAGTTGGTCAGGTCCTATATCGGATGGAGGCTCCAGGTAGGAGAGCTGACAACAGCTGAAAAGCTTGAATGTACAAGAGGCCAAAGCCAGGAAGAGACGGCTGGAAAGCTGAGGAAAGAGGCTGGGAACTGGGAGAGGAAGCTGAACAGAAGGCTAGTTGGGAAGAAGCTGAACTAAAAGGTAACTAATGAGGAAGACTGAGAGGAGCCAGGCTGAGAGGGAGGCCTAGATCCCACTACATCACAGTCTGCTAGACCCAGGCTAGAACTCCACGCCAAGTGAGGAAATTCCTTCCCCTCTTTGGGCCACCGTGACCTTCTCCGAGTTAGGGGCTCCGGGTGCCGGATCACCGAAAGGAGCAAGGAGCTTACTCCGCCCTCTCTGAGCCCCTCTCCTCTTCCCGCCTACCTACCCCACCCCACCTCCACCTCTACCCCTCCGCCTCCCGTCCACCCCACTGGGTCCCCGGCAGGCCCAGCAGAATTGTGGACATCAAGCCTCTTGCCCCTTCCACCGGAACACCATTTGTCCAGGCAAGGGTTGGATGGGCCGGAGAGCCGATGCGAAGGCCTATGAGATCAGCGTTGGGACCCAAGGCTCACCTCTTCCTGCCCCAGCTAGCCCACGGACCAACCAACGACCAGAACAGAGTGAGACGGCAAGGCGGTCTGGTCTCAGGTTTGCTTTGGGGCCCTGAGAGAATCCTCGTGGGAAAATAGTCAGTCTGGAGACAGAAAGGAGGTCAAGGGAGGGTCTGACGGAGGTCAGGATTGGACCCGCTTTCCCGAGCTGAGCAAGGAGACTTCCGCAGCCTCTGAAGCGCAGGGAATGTGGTTAGGTGCAGCCAGGGCTGGAGTAGGGCAGCCTCGTGGCTGGAGGGGCTGCCCCGGCTACTCCCAAGCCTCTAACGCCTATGCTTCTCCTGCGGTTGTGGCCATTGGGACCCATGTCTGGGGCTGGGGAGCCTCCTCAAGACTAACCCCGCTAATACCAAGCTTTTCCAAGGTCCACATTTACTCGGGTAGGTCTATGTAGTTTCCCTCTGGAACTGCCCTACCTCTCGCCCTACTTTGTCTGTACTCTCTTCCACTCTCCATACATCAGCCCCAACAGACCGCTCAAACTCCCTTCGTTGCCTACATCTATTTTTACTCCCCCAAATTGTCTAAATCTTTTTCTCTTTTCTTTATCATTTTCCCTTCTGCCTGTCTCCTTTCTTCCTACTTGTTCCTTCTCTCCTTTCCCTTCTCTCTCTCTCTCTCTCTCTCTCTCTCTCTCTCTCTCTNATTGTCTAAATCTTTTTCTCTTTTCTTTATCATTTTCCCTTCTGCCTGTCTCCTTTCTTCCTACTTGTTCCTTCTCTCCTTTCCCTTCTCTCTCTCTCTCTCTCTCTCTCTCTCTCTCTCTCTCTCTCTCTCTCTCTCTCTCTTTTTCTCTTTCACTGTTTCTCTGTCTCACTGTCTCTGTCTATCATGCTGTCTCTCTTTCTTCAGAATACTACTAGAAACTTGGATTTCTCAAGCCAGTTGCTGTTTGGTGACAATTCTCTCTTCAATTTTCTTCTCTGGAATTCCCTTTTCTAGGCAGCTGGATCCCGCTTGGCCTGAAAAAAGCTGAGCCTGTGAATGAAATAAGTTTGTATGGGTGCTTCTGGGGGATGGGGGGAATTGGGTTGTTTCCAACTCTTGGAAGAAATATTTTGGAAGCCCTGCTTGCTGCTGCCCTGCTGTGAGATTCTCTGGAGTGACTAAAGAAGCAAAAAGAATGGGCTCCCTCCTCCCACCCCAGAGCCAGATTGCATTGCCCCTCTCTTTATTCCCAGCTAATACAGATCCAGTTTGGAGGACCAACAAAATTTCTGGAGGGGCCTGAATAGAGGTTTCCACCTGCCTCTTCTAAGAGAAAATCAGGAAATACTTTAGGAAAGGAGGGTCTCCCAGTAAACAAACTGAGGGAATCTGGGGTGCTAAACATCAAGGCTCAAGATACTCTACCTTAGCTGGAATCAGAATTCTTGGACTGAGGGAAGGGCCAAGAATGTGAATTCTGCTCCCCAACAATTGCCTCTCTAGGCTATAAACTTCTTCACATGTATAAATTTGGGAAAGGAGCATTCAGAAGAGAAAAGAAATAGCAACAAGATATTGGATTATCCAACTGTTCCCCTCAACCTGCATCTGGAAAAAACTTGGTTTAATGCTTAGTATAGATTAGACAATGACTTCTTGGGCATCTTGAAGTAAAACCTGGTTCTCTCTTCCCAACAATTATCAATAATTATCTATCATCAAGCTATGGGATAGGGTGGGTTGGGGTGGAGAAGCATTCATCAGGGGAAAGCTGACCAAGAGACCTGCAACTTTCCTGTTTTATAATGGGAGCTATTCTATAGTCTGGGGGAATTCCTCTTTCTATCTTTCTCTCTCATATCTCTCTGGTTGGGAATCTGTAAACTGCCCTCTGGCCATCAAGGCATAAGTGATTTTGTTGTTGTTGTGCTTTTTTTAACTTCTACATTTTATCTTTGATGCTTAACTAGCTGTGAGACCCAAGGTAAGTCACTAAATAGTCTTGAACAGCAGTTTCCTCATCTGTAAAATGGGAGTGAAAATGATAGCATCTTCCTTAAGGGTTTGCTATGATGTTCCCTTGAGATGACATGTACAAAATGTGTTTCAAGTCTTAAAGACTTTTAGATATTCCAGGTATTAGCCTTCATTTGTACATTAGCCTTTTAACTCTGCTGGAGTCTGAACAATTTGGGATCTGCTGATCTTTTTGCTATGTATTAAGTCATCCCCTCACCCCCACCCCTGGTCCACCAGTTTCAGAAATACTCTTTCATCACCACTAGACTACAGCCATGGAGGAGAGCTCTGCTAGCCTTATTCGTCTTTCTCTTTCTGGTTGCCCACTGAGGTTGCATCTCTGTCATGCCTTTACTAATCTTCCCTTGGAAAAGGAATCAGAGTACCACATCACAGCAGAATCAGTTTCTGCCTGTAATGAGGCTGAGGGACTAACTAAAATATGGGGGCAACAGCATAAAACTCTTCCCCCCCCCAAATCACTACCAATGTCCCAGCCCCATCATCATTCCTGTGTCTGTTTCTAAGAAATCCAGAGAGGCCAGGTGAGGTAAGTGAGAAGCAGCATCTTTCCCCTAATTTTGGAGGACCCCAATTGCCTCAGAGATAATATGTTTGGTAAAAGGTAGGAAGGCAATTGTATTCCCTTGGTGACAATCCCTGGAATCCCACTTCCAGGCTTCAGCTTCTCTAGTTCCCTCTCTCTTACAGTTCAGAAGAAAAATCCTATGATGATGTGTCACATGTGAAGGTGAGTGATTATCCTCCCATTCTACAGATTATGACACTAAAGAGTTCTTTTAGGTATCTGACAGGAGGACAGATTTAGGCCAGACCTGCCTAGAAATTCTGAAAGAGGAGAGAGATCTTCCTAGGAGGGTAGTTTTGTTTTAGTTTTTTGTTTTTCTGGAGGCTAGAATTCAGACCTTTTGAGCTGGTCAAGAAACAATAATATGGAAAGGAAGACATCAAGACATGAGAAGTGTTTTTTTATTTTTACTACAGAAAGGAAAAGGAATTTGAGCTCAGAAAGGGGCACAGCATCTCACAGCAAGTTAGTGGCAGAGCTGGGACTAGAATACATCCTGACTCCCAGATAAGTGCCATATCTACTACACGGCTACTTTGTTGTTCAGTCATATTTTTAGTCACGTCCAACTCTTTGTGATCCCTCTTGGGGTTTTCTTGCCAAAGGTACTGGAGTGGTTTGCTATTGCCTTGTCCAGCTGATTTTATAGATGAAGAAACAGAGACAAATAGAGTTCAGTGACTTGCCTAAGGTCACACAACTAGTAAGTGTCTGAGGCCAGATTTGAACTTAGGAAGGTGAGTCTTCCTGACTCCAGGCTCACGAGACCATTCACTATGCTACCTAACTGCTAGAAAAAGGATAAAGCCCAACTGACATAATTTCCTTCTTAAGTGCTGGTTAAGGTGTGTAAGAAGTGAGATGGAAAGGAAGAAAAGAGAAGAGGTAACCCTTGTCCCAAGCTATGGCATGAAGCCTAGAGTGCCCAAAAGATCTTCAACCAACTGATCAGCTTACCTCAATCAAACACTAGGCAGAACTTCTGCTAACCCAGCCACTTCTTGGCTAATCAATTTGCCATTAATTGGTCAATTAACTAGTCAACTAGACAAACCTACAGACTCAATAACAAGTCAATGTCCTAAGTGCCCAATCCCAAATGGGTGGGACTAAAACATAGGAAATTAATGGGGTTTCTGGGAAGAGAGAAAGACTAATAAATGGAGCTAGAAGAAGAATGAGGTTCAGGTGCATGAATCTGAGGGCCACAGAAAATCATGAACCATACACCTGCTATTCCAAGCATGCCATAGCATGAAGAA
>NW_025381646.1:2624-5805 GCF_016433145.1 Gracilinanus agilis | reverse complement strand
TTATTTATATTATTTGTTATTATTAAATAAAAATAATCAATAAGAAAAACAAAACGCTTTAAAATACAAAGAGATAACAAAAAAACATATTTATATATGCTTATTACATAAAAGAAGCAGAGGAACCCAGGTCAGATGATCATATATTTAGAGCTAGAAGGAATCTTAAGAGTCCAACTAGTTTAATCCCACTTATTTTACAATTGAGGAAACAGTCCCATAGAGGTAGTGAGATATTTATCAGGGACTGTTTATGTACATATAATCATATTTACATATTATTATATATAAATATATGTACACACATATACAAATATTTATTTATTTGCTTATTTATAAAATATATAGGTATTGTCAGAGAGGAGATTTGAACCCTGGTCTTCTGGCATCATCATCCCTTGCTCTTACCACTGTAACCCTTCCTATTGCCTGGTACCATCTGGCATTAGCCACCCAAGGAGGGAACCTCAACATAGAGGTTTAGGGTATTCCAGGTCAGTGGAAAACTTAGCATTGCTGAGTTTTTGTTTTTTACTTTTGGGGACCCAGAATGAAACCTTCCACAACTGCTGCCAGCCCAGAGGATGCCAGCTTGGATGAAGGATGCTCGGGGATTTAGCCAGAGCTGTGAAGGAGTGAAGAGCTGGTCTCTCCTAGTAGAGGAAAACGAAGTTCAACCGAGTCTTCCGCTTCCTCCCTTTGTAAAGCCATCCTATTCTGCACCAGGCTGCTTTATTTGTGCATCAATATTTATTTGGGGCATCCCGGGGTTGTGGGCTCCTCTGCTGGGTGGGCTGGGCACCGTGACTCTGCATTAACCCTCGGCTGCATTTTTAAATCGCTGTTTACATCTGCCTCCGGATTTGGGGCCACCTGCATCTTGGAAAGGAGTGCAGAACCCCAGCCCGGAGTCTGCTATGAGCCGGCAGGCAGCGGGGGCAGCGGGTGGCAGCATCGCCGTCATCAGACAAATGAGCTATAATTGGAACCAATGGCAGAAACTTGCAAATGTGGATGTGGGTATTTATAAAGATGAGTAAAACAAAAATGCAAAAACATGATTTCTAAGATTCCTTTACTTGGTTTTATTTGTCAAAGTTACTGGGTTTCTCTGGCACGGGGAGACCCTTAAAATTTTTATTTTAAACCTTCACCTTCTATTTTAGAATCCATACAGAGTGTCAGTTCAGGCAGAAGAAGGGTAAGGTCTAGGCAATTGGGGTTAAGTGACTTGTGCAAGGTCACACAGATAGGAAGTATTGAGGCTAGATTTAAATCCAGGTCTGGCTCTCTATCCACTGAGCCACCTAGCTGCTCCCACAGGGGGATGCTTAAGTGGTCTTTAGGATTATCTTCTTCAGGGCCACATGCATCTTTGTCTGGATAGTGAAGGAAGGAATTTGCAGGAACATGCAAGCAATGTGAAAATAGAGAAAAAACCAAAGGAGAAGAGCTTTGGGATGTTTCATGGGAGAGAATTCTGAGAGGCAATGGATATGTGAACTGCATAGTTACTAAAATCTGAACATTTGACTATATCAACAAAGAAGAAGGCCAATTAATGATTTTGTGGCATTAGTGAAGTCATTAATTAGGGTTAATTAGTATATCCCTTAATTAGGGATTTTCAGTAGTTCTATCTTGTCAGGGTCCTGTTTCTATTTCAGTGACAATTTGAGTAATGGATTTCTTTTATTTAATTTATTCCATTAGACAGACTATGAGCTCCTTGAAAGCAAGGACAGGTGTTCTGTTTGTTTATTTGTTTTGCTTTATTTTTTTAAATAACCTCAATGTTTAGCCCAGTGCCTGGCACATAGTAGGTGCTTAATAAATATTAGCTTACTGGTTTTGAGCTAAAGTCCTCTGCTTTTGTGGGTACCAGGTACCAGTTAGAGAATGAAAACATATTTGAATTTAAATAGATGTGTGTGTTTGTGTCATAGTTGTAGTCTAATATCTTTAGCTAGCATTGCATCATTAACCAATTTATGAATAATATATGATGTTTTAAAGTTGGAATAGACTTTGAATACCATGTAGACATGGTCTCATAGGATCATAATGTCATAGATTCAGAAGGAACCCCTGTGGCCATATAGTCTATTTTACAGATAAGGAAACTGAGGCCTAGTGAAATCTGATCATTTTATAGATAAAGATACTGGAACCCTGAAATGGAAAGCCATTTGGCCAAGACTGCATAGCAAACTGGTTGGTGGTAGAACCAGATGAGAGTCTGGGTTTGTGACTCCTTCCATATACCACAGCATTATTAGTCTATAATGATTACTGATTTTATATCATTTCCATTTTAGAAGGCTTCTTTTGAGGCTGTGTAAAGCTACTAAAGTAATTTCCATGGATTCTTTCATCCAATCCCAGATTTTTTGCCTTCTACAGAAGACACTGGGGAAGGATCAGTTACTTTAAACATTTTTTTCTTCATATAATACTTGCCATTTATTCCACAAACATTTATTAAGAGTCTACTCTAGCAAAGAGAATGGGGATATAAAAATATTAAACTGTTCTTGCTCCCAAGGATCTTATATCCTATGAGGGCAAGAAACATGTACAAAAGGAATCAGTACAAAGTACACACAAAGCAAATGCTAAAAAGCACGAAGTAATTTTTGGGAGGAGGAGAAACTAAAAACTGGAGAGATTAGGAAAAGCTTTATGTAGGAGGTAGTAATTGAGCTGAGCCTTTAAGGAAATATTTTCTTTAGGTTAACAAATGAATGGCCATCCCAACAGAAGAACAGAACTGAAATTCATACATTTGCTAATGATTCATCTTTAACAAAATTAATTTTAAACCATAACATGTAAACATATATATGTCTATTTGTCTAAATATATATAAGTATATATTATCTATTTACCAATCTGCCTATTTTATCCTCTCTCTTTTCCTCCCTCCCTCCCTCCATCTATCTTTCTTCCTTCCTTCCTTTCTCTCTCTTCCTTTCTCTCTCTTTCTCTATCTCTTTCTTTCTTATTCTTTCTTTCTTTCTTCCTTTCCTTCTTCCTTCCATTCTCTTCCTTCCTTCCGTTCCCTCCTTCTTTCTTCCTTTCCCTCCTTCTTCCTTCCTTCCTTCCTTCCTTCCTTCCTTCCTTCCTTCCTTCCTTCCTTCCTTCCTTCCTTCCTTCCTTCCTTCCTTCCTTCCTTCCTTCC
>NW_025381646.1:0-2589 GCF_016433145.1 Gracilinanus agilis | reverse complement strand
TCTTTCTTTCTTTCTTTCTTTCTTTCCTCTTTCTGTCAGAAATAAGCTAGGTATGAACAAAGCCAGGGCATCCTACTTTCAAAATCCACCACTGATATTTATTGGCTGTGTGATCCTAGCCAACTCATTTAATTTTTAGCTGTCCAAAGTTATTCTCTAAAATTATAGACTGCAGAATAGTTGCAGATCTACATTGGTAGAGGGATTTTTCCTACCTGGGAATTTCCTACACTGATAAATAAAATTCTGGGAGGGGAAAAAACCCTGTATCTATATACAACAAAGGTTTTTAACCTGTAGGTCTGTGATTTTGAATGGAGAAATGACATTTTTATTTTTACTAACATCTACATGAAATTTAGTATTTCCTTAAATTATTTTAAAATAGTATTCTGAGAAGGCCTCCCTAGGTGTCACTAGACCTCCTCAAGGGAATCCAACACATAGAAAAATATAAGAACCCCTGAAGAACAGCTGCTAAAGAGTTGGGACAGTTGACGTTAGGTTGGAGAGCTTAGGTCCAAATTCTAGCCCTGATATGATAAAGTGTGCCACCCTGGGCAATTTAGTTCCTTTCACTCATGTGTGATCATAGAAATAATAACACTTACTGAGAACCTTGGACTGGTATGTATACAAAGGACAAGGTCCTATCTCATAATTTTATAGATAAAGAAACTAGGATCTTATGAGGTGATTTATCAGAGCTGAGGTTTGAGGTCAGTTCCTCAGATACCCAATCCATCACTTTTTCAACTATATCACACTTCCCAGATGGTGGAGCTCTTTGAGTCCAAGACTCTATTTTACAGGTGAAGAAACTGAGGTCTTTAAAGGCCAAGTGAAGGGCAACTGGGTGGAAACAGAGTCAGGTCTGGAGAAGAGAGAACCTGGGTTCAAATCTGGTATGTGATGCAGGGCAAGTCACTTAGCCCTAGTTGCTTATCCCTCACCACTCTTCTGTCTTGGAACCAATACTTAGTGTTGATTCTAAGATGGAAGGGTTAAAAAAAAAGGTCAAGTGATTTACTCAAGGCAATATGGGTAAATAATACAGCTGGCCCCTGACTTTGTGTCCAGTATTAACTTTGGGAAGCCTTCACATTAACTCTGCACATTAAACAAGTGTCTCTCTTCTTAAGACCACTGTGATCCAAAGTGAGATGATTTATTTCCTGAAAAGATCAAATGGAGGTGAGTTGTGCCATCACAACTCCCTTGCCAAATAGCAGCAGAAAAAAACACATATAGAGTGCATGACTGAGAGAATGAAAACTCCTTTTGGCTTGGGCTGACCATGTTTGACTTTGCCTCCTTAGCACCTTGGACAGTGCCTGGTGCTTATTAATTGCTTATTGATCAAAGGCATCCTGAGTGCCAAAGTCAGCTCTGAACAGCAGTTCTGCCCTTCATCCTAATGCTGAGCTCCAAAACTCCAAGAAGCATCTTTCTCTGCTACAAGAAAAGAATCATTGCAGGTGGAATGACTTTACCACCTCTATTACTCCTGATCTCTCTGCTGGGGACAGAGCAAAAACTACAACTTCCCACTGATGATCCTTAATCTGAGCCCTGGACAAATTGACTCACTTCAGGGCATGAGGACTTCCTAGCTGGCCTTTACCTTCACTAACCTCCGACCTCTTCAGCCAATTAAGATTTTGGAGTACAGGTTACATTTTATTTCATTGTTCCTTTTTAGCATAGTGCTGAAGTCCATCCTCCATAGGAAGTCCAAATCCTAGAAGGAAAGCTAGGTTGACCACTTTTGAAAATCATTAGCCTTTAGAATAAAAAAACCTCTTATCTTATGTTTTAAAATTGATATGAAGTATCAATTCCAAGTCAGAAGAGCACAAGGAACAGGCAATTGGGGTTAAGTGACTTACCCAGGGTCACAGAGTTGGAAATGTCTGAGGTTAGCCTTAAGCATTAAATTGTTAATCTAGAAATTCTCTCTTGAAGTCTCTTCTGAACAATCTCAGGGCTGCCTTTACTCCTCTGCACCAACTCCTGACCCTCTCAATCTTCAACCGAGATCTCCACCTCCCAGCCTTGTCTTTTCCAGGGCTAGGCAAGAACCATTCCTTAAATGCTAAAGAACTTTCATGAGGTAACTGAATTAATAATAATAGCTAACATTTATACAGTACTTTAAAGTTTGTAAATGACATTACATATTTGGAATGAATCCTTATTTCCTCTAACTCCTTCTCTATCCCAGTAGTCTGACTATTGACATTTGAACTAAAAACAGCAGAGAATCATTTCTATATGGATATCCACCAAATCTATGTACTTAGACAATTTGTCTCTACCAAAATTCATTCCTACATCACCAACTGCGTGTTGGACTTTTCAGTTTGCATATGCCAAAGGCATTTCAGGTACAACTTGTCCAAAAGGGAGCTCATTATATTTCTCCCAAACGTGTGTTTTTATTTCTGTTAAGGGTACCATTATTCTTCTAGTTCTCCAGGTTTGACAGTCATCGTTCTAATAAAATGTAAGCTCTTTGAGAGTGGGGACTGCTTCCTTGCTTTCTTCTTTTTTCTCTCTTCCTTTCTTCCACTCTTTCTCTCTTTTCTT
>NW_025381645.1:0-5763 GCF_016433145.1 Gracilinanus agilis | reverse complement strand
AGAGAGAGAGAGAGAGAGAGAGAGAGAGAGAGATTGAGAGAGAATGACAGACGGGAGCCTCAAGCATGTATGAGCCTGCCTCCTAGCATGTCCTTTGCCTTCATTGCCTATGAATTTAGAGACTACTGAGAGTGGACCTTGTGGTGAGATCGTTCTCTTTCTCCCTTGATTTTCGCTGAGGTGTTGTCTCTCTCTTCTAGCCAAAGGGTTGGGAGACTGGAGGAGACGTCATTCAGTCTAAAGCATACTGGCTCCCGCCTGCCCCTCTCCCTATCTTCCATCCCCTTTGCTACTGGTGCAGATGTTTTCCAACATCCTCCCACCTCCATCCTCTTAGTTAGTCTTGGCAAGAGTGGACCAGAGCTCAGACCATATCTAGCCAAGGCACCCTGGGGCCACTCTTCTAGACTTAGACACCCTGCTCCCTTACCTCAACACTCCATGCATACAGAGACATAGAAACACACACACATTAAATGAAGAGAATTTGAGGGGTTATTTTGAACTTGGCAAACATGAGCATTTCTATACAAAAGAAAGGAAAAAGAAGATTACAGATGAAACCACACGCTTCCATCATGTATAGCTTTCATCCCTTGGCAAAACTGTATAATAAACCCAATGACATATCAAAGCTATCCTGCTTGTCTGTGTCTCCTGAATCATCTGTTTTCTTCCATGCATTTAAAAAAAGGACAACAATAACTCTCGTCTTTCATCACTTTTCTTTCTGGATTGGAGGGGGGATTACTATTGATATTTCTCTTCTCTCTTTCCAACTCCCCATTAATAAACCCAAAAAACCTTGTAAGAAATAAACAAATAAGCAAAACTATTCCATGTGTGAAAATACATGTCTCAAACAGAACCTGGAATCCCTCACCTCTCTGGTGGCTGTATTTTAGAAGAGAATCCAGGAGAAAGCAATTTTGAACCCCAAAGACCGAACTCATAAATGGGATTTCAAAATATCCACTGGGGAGATATTCGGGACAGAAGGATCTTCCCAGGCCACTCGCATCACAGCACCTAGACAGCTGCCTCCATTGCCAGCTTTGTTTGTGAACATCTGTGTATGCATCCTCGTATAGTTTTACAAACTCTTAACTTGGGATCTGTGAACTTGTTCTTGAAGAAATATTTGTACGACTGTATTTCAATGGAAGTGACTTCCTTTGTAATCCTATTATTTTGTTTTATTCTATTCATTTGAAAACATTCTTCTGAGAAGGTGTCCATAGTCTTCACCATGATGCCAAATGGATCTCTGACACAATAAGGGTTAAGGATCCCTGATCTGGTCTTTTTTTTTTTTTTTTAAACCCTCACCTTCCCTCTTGGAGTCAATACTGTGTATTGGCTCCAAGGCAGAAGAGTGGTAAGAGCTAAGCAATGGGGGTCAAGTGACTTGCCCAGGGTCACACAGCTGGGAAGTGTCTGAGGCCAAATTTGAACCTAGAACCTCCCATCTCTAGGCCTGACTCTCAATCCACTGAGCTACCCAGCTGCCCCCTCCCTGATCTGGTCTTGATCAACATCTTAAAGAGAGGGAAACTGAGGCCAAGGGAGAAGTGACTAGTCTGAAGTCACACAGGCATTAGACAGAGACAGGATTTGACATCCACGTCTTAAATGACTCTAAAACTAAGGCTATCTCCACTGTACCACATTTTATCTTTTTTTGAGGGGTGAGGGAGAGGTTATGCTATATTATTTTTATATAATATAATGTATGTAATGTATAATTATAGAATGGATTATTTTATCTAATATGTAACTGATAATAATATTTTTGGGAGGGGAGGGACGTATAATATATATTGAATAACTAAGTGAATAACTAAGTGAATAAATCAGATTATCCTTGATTGTATAAGAAATGCTGGGAGAGAATCAGAGTCTGAAGGCAAATTCCACTGGTTTCACCATTTTTTTCCAGGCCTTTGTGTGTGTGTGTGTGTGTGTGTGTGTGTGTGTGTGTGTGTGTGTGTNCCAGGCCTTTGTGTGTGTGTGTGTGTGTGTGTGTGTGTGTGTGTGTGTGTGTGTGTGAAGGGTCTTTGGTCTTCTAGTCTCTTCTCTCCTGGCTTGGGTCTTTGCCACATCCTGACTCCTTTGTGCTCTCTAGGAGCTCAGCTTTCGCGGAAATCCCCGCCAAAACTTTTGGAGCCCTCTCTTTAAGAACTTGTTTGGCCTGTTTGTTGCCCTCTGATCCTGGGCAGGGCCCAGCCTTCTTTCTTGTAGTCAAGAGACACCAAAGCCTCCCCAAGTCTGGGATACCAGGCTGCTTACCTGCAGGGCTTCAAGCTGGGGCTTACACATTCCACCCTGGCATCTCTGGGCTTGTAGGGTTGCAATTACCAGATATGGCCTTGACTCCACCAAAGACAAGACTCAGGAACCCTCAGATCCCAGAAGCAGACATGAAAGGGAGGGCAGAGAGGTGCCAGGAGAGATAGAGAACCAGTTTAAGAAAGGGACTTGGGAAAAACACTAGCAGAATCTGTATTTTTGCAGCATGTTCCTAAGGAGAACCGAGTATTTTAATGGAACAAGGACACACACACACACACACACACACACACACACACACACACACACTTAAGAATGCTGGGAAAAATGGTGAAACCAGTGGAATTTCCCTTCTGACTCTGATTCTCTCCTTTGGCCATCTAATGTACTCCCCACCCTTTTTTAAAACCCTTATCTTCCATCTTAGAATCAATACTCTATATTGGTTCCAAGAAAGAGGAGTGGAAGGGGCTAGGCAATGGGGGTTAAGTGACTTGCCCAGGGTCACACAACTAGGAAATGTATAAAGCTGAATTTGAACCAAGGACCTTTAGTCTCTAGGCCTGGCTCTCAATCCACTGAGCCACCTAGCTACCACCTCCAATATCTTTTACTTCCCCAGGTCCCTTGTCACCAATGGAATGGAATGAAGAAAGGGTCTGAAAAAGTTCTTTCCTCTAAAATCAAAGGATTTCAGGTTAGAAGGGATTTTTGAAGTTATTTTGTCCAAGCCTCCCATTTTACAGAGGGGTAAACTGAGGTCCAGGGAGATGATACAGCGTCCACAGCCTCACAGACCTAGAAAGTCAAGTCAAGTAGTCTTGATTAAGGGCTTCCTACATGCTGATCAATGAACTTAAGTTCTGTTATATATACATACATACATATATATGTATATTCACACATATATATATTTAAAGTTCTATATATTCTATATAGCAAATAAATTTTTGTATATCAAATAGAGGTAGAAATAAAGGTAGCCCTACTATCTAGGACTTTATATTCTCACAGGGGAAGATGATGCATAAAAGGACATCGAAAGCATTTCAACCTTCTCTTGTCAGAGAAGAAGGATATCATACGTGATCTCTTCAAGGGATTTCCATTTTAAAAAGGGAGGCCGAAGAGGGCAAAGCTGGTTCCGAAGGAATAAAGCTGTAATTGTTGTTCATCCTTCATTTTTGAAGAGGACGGTCACTCCAAGGGCCAATGTCTTGATTTGAGCGTGAATCGGATCGAAGTGAGGCAGAGTTGTACCAAGGCATCAACCTCACTCTCTCTTCCATAGTCATCAAAGTCCAGTGGCAAGACACAAGTCAGGTTGACTGGTGATGGCTCTGGGTACAGTGGGGGACCTTAGTGTCTTCATTGTCCAACTGAGTCCAAAGCACTCCACGGTGCCTGCTTCGGTCACCTTCTTGGCCCCTGATAAAAATTCTTCTCATCCACCCCTTCTACCGGGGGCAGGTTTCACATCTTGGGATAGACACGTTGCCGCCAACTCACTGCACACTCAACCTGGTTTAGCCTGTCTGCTGAGATGGCCTTTTACCAGGGAGTGACAGCTGCCCATGCTACGGCTTCTTGGAGCCACAGGTGGGAGCTGGGTGGGTGGTGAAGGGCTTGCAAGCCCGTGAAATGAAATGGAAAAGGAAATGGCCAACTGCTTCAGTATCTGTCAAGAAAACCCCACAAAGAGCAGTCAGGCACCCTTGAAGTGATGGAGCAATAAGAGAAGACCGAGAAAGACTCAGGGTCCACCTTCTAGGAAGTTATAATAGTTGAACAAGGGCTTTGGGTGGTGTTTTGGGGGCAGAAGAGCCTTCCCAGGAGCACCCTACTTTAGATTGAACAAGCAGCCTGCTCAATCAAGAAACATTGATTTTATTAAGTGCCTACTATGTGCCAGGCATTGTGCCAACTATTAAGGAGACAAATAGAAATAAAGGGAAAGACAGTCCCTGCCCTCAAGGAGCTTACAAGGTAATGGGAGGACACGACACTGAGAAGGAAATTAAAAAGAGGATTGAGGTGGAAGAAGAGATCAAATATGGAGGACTGATGGAGAAGTAGTGAAGCTAGAGGAAAATGAAGAAACCTCCCTATGGGAAGGTTTTAGAGCTCATGGCTTCCCCCTCCGGTCAGAGGGTCCAATCAGAGGGACACGGGGTACCTTTGTGGGTGAGGACAGGCTGATTCCATCTTGTAGGCTGGCAAGATTTCCCATTGATGAGGTTCCTGGGACATGATGGCAAGATGGACGAGTCCCACAGCAGATTAGCAGATGGAAAATGCCAGTCCTATAAAGAAGTGTGAGCGGAGACATAAATAATGTGGGACAGATGGGACTTGGGCTGGGGCAGAGTACATTCAGGGCTTCCTTCCTTTGGAGCCTCCTGGAATTGTGCCTCCCCTCTTGGTGTTTCACCATAGCATAACTGCCGACTCCCAGGGTACCCCTCTCAGGTCCTTGCTGAGTCCATCCTTTAATCATCCTTCTCTCCAAAGTGCCCTCCTTCCTCTCCCTCCCCAGGGGCTAGGGCCGGACTCCAGGGAAGAGACTGCCCTTCTCAGGACCTGTAGTTAGGCTGTCCTCTGCATAGCTGGCAATTCCTTTCCTCCCATTACACACACACGTTGCCTCATGCTGCCCCAGATCTCCTGTCATCAGTAGAGTTCAATGAGAAAAAGCTTTGTTTCAGGTTAAAAAAATTTTTCGTGTCTATGGGTATGTGAATGGATGAAAAAAAGCATTTATTAAGTATCTACTGTTTGCAAAAACATTATGGTATACATTACAGATTAGAGTTGGAGGGACCTTAGAAACTACCAAATCCATCCATCCTCTTCTTTTTACATACAAGGAAACAGGTACAGAGGCTAAATAACTCTCCCGGGTCAGGGTTAATTTCTAAGTCAAGATCTGAGCCAAGAGCTTCCTGACTAAGCCCAGTGCTCTGTCTGCTTCTCCATACTCCTCTGAAAAGAAGGTTCTTGGGCCTGACCTCCATGTATGGTCAGAGATGACATAAATAAATAATTACATTTATTTTCTGCTCCTCACTCAGCTTCTTGTCCTTTTCTGTGACCTCTCTGCTGCTCTGTGTGTTTGCTGATTGCCCGTCTTAGAGGCAGAGTTCCCAGAGGGCTGCCCACAAGTGGGTCAATTGCTTGGAATAATCCCGGAGGTTATCCCATGAAGATGGGGATGGCCCTTCCTCTGAACTCCCCAGGCTTGTCCCCAAGAGGCCAACCCACAGGGCTGAGTGTCCAGAGACTCAATCCCATGCCTCTTGACCTTCTTTTTCCTGTTGATTTTTCAAAACCGTAGTTACATAGCAACTGTCAATCTGTACCATAGAGGTAATTTAATTTTCTAACTGGGCAGTGTCTTGGACCAATTCAAGTCCAAAGACAGAGATAAATGTCAAATGATAATGCAAACCCAGATTTTCCTTCCTTCCTTCCTTC
>NW_025381644.1:0-1480 GCF_016433145.1 Gracilinanus agilis | reverse complement strand
CAAGAGAAACATGAAAAGGTAAATAAGAAACAGAAGGGAAAGAAAGAAAACTCTTATTTTTTAAATTTGCCTCTTTAAGGGCTTCAATAAGATCTAATTATTTGTATTCCTATGTGGAGAAATGTTATGTGTAATTCTCTGTAGTGAACTCTACTCACTATTATGGTATTCACTATTATAGTAATTAGAAGAATTATACATAGGGAGAGGTTGGAGTACTAAATGATATGGGGGGGTGGGAAACAGGAGGGTGAATAGTAGAGGACACCAAGAGAAACTTGAATGAATAAGAAAAATAGGATATTCTATTACACACAAAGAGGGCATGGGAAGGGGAAGGGATAAATACTATTATAAGAAGGAGAGGACGAGAGCATTAAGAGGTAATATTTAAACCTTACTCTCAGTGGAATTAACTCTGACAGGGAAGAGTAGCTATATCCATTGGGATATAAAACTCTATCTAACCCTACTGAGAAAGTGAAAAGGGATTAACCAAGGGGAGCAGGGGAGTGGGGAGGTCAAAAAACGAAGGGAAGAAGAAGGGGTAGGGAATTCATTAGGCCTTAAAAATAAAAAGAGGGAAATAATAAGGGACGGGATAGAAAGGGAAGTAAATCAAGGGAGGGGACAAGGGTTACTGGCTTAAAGCAAACCAATTGTTTAAAAGGAAATAGTGTAAGAAGAAGAGGAACTAGGAGAGGATACCAAAATGTTGGGGAATACACAACTGATAATTATAAATCTGAATGTGAATGGGATGAATTCACCCATTAAACAGAAGCTAATAGCAGAGTGGATTAGAAACCAAAATCTTACCATATTGTTGTCTACTAGAAACACATATGAGGCTGGTGGACATACACAGGTTTAAGGAAAAGGGTTTGAGCAAAATCTTTTGGGCTTCAAATGAGAAAAAGAAAGCAAGAGAGGCGATCATAACTTCTGACAAAGCCAAAGTAAAAATAGATATGATTAAAAAAGGCAGGGAAGGTCATTACATCCTGATAAAAGGCAGTATAGACAATGAGGAAATAACAGTGCTCAATATGTATGCACCAAATGGCATAACATACAAATTCCTAATGGAGAAACTGGCAGAACTCAAGAAGGAAATGGATAGTAAAACTATACTAGTGGGTGATCTAAATATTCCTCTTTCAGATCTAGATAAATCAAACCAAAAAATAAATAAGAAAGAGGTAAGAGAGGTGAATGAAATCCTAGAAAAATTAGATTTAATAGATATGTGGAGAAAAATAATTAGGGACAAAAAGGAATACACCTTCTTTTCAGCTACACATGTTACATTCACAAAGATTGACCATGTAATAGGGCATAGAAACATTGCAAACAAATGCAAAAGAGCAGAAATAATAAATGTAATCTTCTCAGATTATAATGCAATAAAAATAATAATTAGTAAGGGCACCTGGAAAGGCAAACCAAAAACCAATTGGAAATTAAATAATATGATTCT
>NW_025381643.1:1904-4054 GCF_016433145.1 Gracilinanus agilis | reverse complement strand
TATATATATATATATATACACATATATATAGGCTATTAGTGGCTAAAAAATGGAATTTTGATCTGAGGAAATCATAGAAAAATATAAGAATATGTATATATGTATACGTATACATATACATACCATATACACATGTGTCTGTGTATATATACTTACATATTTCATGTGTGGAAATACATAATCTAAAACCTAAGTAATCCTGAATAAATGACTAAGGAAGCTGCTTTTTTAAAGGGCAAGACAGGCTTTGTATATTATATTTAACAATCTAGATAAACAAGAGAAAAGCAAATAGATTTCTACTTCTTCCAATAAGAAATATGGAAATATTTCCTGGGGTCATTTATAGCCTACTCAAAAGTTTCTAGGTATCTTAGAATCAGAATTTCCCATTGGCCCTTCTTAAATTTCAGTTTGCTCATTTTGATGCATCATTCCAACCTCAGAGCCTTTTGAAGCTTAATTCTCACATTCGTATAGTAGTGATCTTTCCCTATTTTGTAAGTATACTTTCCATTACATTATCCAGTTTACTGGTAAAAACATGTGATCATGGGTGAGTAACTTGACTTCTCTGGGACTCAGCTTCTTAAATTAAAAGTGAAAGGATTGAACCTTAGTGTTATGTAAGTTACTTGCTAGTACTCTAAATGAAAATTTTAGCAAATGGCACTTAAAAGGTGTAGAATTGAGATTTGTTTTAACTTAATATCAAACTGAGGTTGGTAGAGAGAGCTTAAAAGGGCCCACTTAGGACTTATTTATCCAGATGTAGTATAAAATACTTTCAAAAAAATGTTCTTAAAACATGTATGGGAGTGAGTATTGATGGTAGATGGATGGGTATCTAGACTCACCCCCTTGTTACCTTTCAATGGGCCAGCTCAGCTATTCACTCACCCCCACCCCAGGGAAGACCTATGAGGGAATAAACTCAATGAGCTTCCCAAACTAGCAAAGCTATAATGGGGATATTGAAAGAAGGTGTTGGGGTTCAGTTGTGACCTTAATGGATGGGATCCCACCCCCAAAGCCAGCCTTCTTGAGACAATTCTCCCCCAACTCCTAAGTACAAGTAGCTTTACCCCTCATGATATAGTCAAGTAATGGTCTTCCCCTCAGCCCCAAGATCAGTCACTTCCTCCCTCTATGTAACTGTCCTAGACTCTAAGTAATCAAACTAACAGGGATTTATTAAAGGATAAATTAAATTCAGGGTACAGGGTAAAAAGGTATAGGGGAATCAAGGAAGGAGGGAAATGATGAACTTCACTATCAGCTAAGTCTTCTCCCCAAGAAAGTAGCTCTGGACTTCTTCTGTGGCTTGGTTACAGTAGCCAGCTCTCTCTTCCTCCCTACAGACTCCTATCAAATATTTCTAACTAAAATAAAAGGGAAGTAATAGGACCAATGGATTCAGGCAGTATCAGGGAAAAGATTCCCCCTTATTCGAAGCCGCTCCCCCCCAGAAGTTCAGCCTTTCCGGCCAAATTGGAGAATGGCTGTTCAGTGTTTTCTTTGTTGGTATTTGTGATCTTCCAAAAGTCACACATAAAAATACAGAGGAACACAGTTCACTCAAGATCCCCCCAAATCTAAAACCTCCCAAGCAAAGAACCAAGCCCCTAGCTCCTCATCTGGTCAGGAGAGAAGTGACAGTTGAGGACCTTCAGAATTCTCCTCTAAACTTCTTTTGCTGTTGGCCTCTCCCAAACGGAATTCTCTCATAGTTACATGGAGTCGGCTTCCAGTCCCCTTACAAAATGAGTGCTTAGTTATCCTTGATTTACCCCAAATCCACACTTACAAACCTCATAGGAAGAATGAGGTTTTAACACTTCTTTCAAGTTGAATTGCTATGTGTTGGGTAGAAAATAATATCTTCAAAAGAATATCAAAATCTGAACTCTCACAGAAAAATTCATGAAGGATTTCAGGCAAAAGAGTTTAAATCTACATTATGAAGTAGAGAGTTCAATTCAGAGATTTTTTAAAAAGACATTTTAAAGTTCAGAAATAGCCCTCAGCCATATCTCATCAAATGAATATAATATTTCACTGGTCTTTAAATCAAGTACACCTATGCATGCATCTCTCTCTCTCTCTCTCTCTCTCTCTCTCTCTCTCTCTCTCTCTCTCTCTCTCTCTCT
>NW_025381643.1:0-1819 GCF_016433145.1 Gracilinanus agilis | reverse complement strand
TCTCTTCTCTTCTCTTCTCTTCTCTTCTCTTCTCTTCTCTCTGTCTCTGACTATCTGTCTTGCTCTCTCTCTCTCCCTCATGCTTTGGCTTCTTCACATTAGTACACTCTATATGTGCTGTAGTTTCAATAAATCCAGTTTGTAAAATTGGTCATAATATTAATGTTATTTTATCATTGTACTCCATTATAGTTTCCTTTGCTAGATGATTCTTCATAATGTATCCCTTAACTATGAATTCATCCCAAGGCTCTGTCCTTCTTACTCTCTGTGACCTCATTAGCTCACATAGTTCAGTTATTATCTCTATGCTTATGACATTCAGGATCTATATAACCAGTCCTTCTCTCGCCTGAGCTTCAAGCCTTCAGCACCAATTGACTATTGACTATTTCAAACTGCATGTCTTATAGGTATCCCAAAATTTATGTGGAAAGTTAATATTTATCTGCACCCTTTTTTGGCACCCCAAGACAACATTAGGATTTTTAAAGTTTGAGAAGTAAAAAAAATGTTTGATTTTAGGACAAGCTCTGAACTTGTTTCTCCCAGCTTACTGAAGCAGGGTGTAGGTAAGTTCTTGGTTTATCTACAAACAAGCATCTTTGGTGGTAAAGCAATTAAATGAAATAAGCAGAGCCATGATGAGAAAAGTGTATGTGAGTTATTGGCAACTCCCTTGGAAGACTTAATTGTTGTCTAGCCTGATTAGAGTTTTCCAATCAAAGAGGTTTGGGAAGGGGACATCAAAAAGAGCATAAACTGATAAGGGGAGGAAATCTCATTTTTTCCCCTTTGGAATCTCAAACCAAGTTGGGTAAAGTCTGCCTTCAGGTTTCCATAGCTGGCTCAGGGAGAAGGTGTCTAAAAAAGCAACTAGCTATGTGTGACTGGTGCTTTCTTTTTCTCTGTCCCACTTTTTCTAATTTTATACATAATTATGAATTTAGATAGTCCAGAGAATTTTAATAATCACAATTGCCATTCCAAAATATAATTTTTTTATCTTCCCCAAATATAACCCCTAATGAATTTTCCTATTTATGCCTAGTTTAACTTTCCTTCCTGGATCATAGGATCACAATTTTGGCATCATCCTTAACTCCTTACCAACTTTACCGATCCCATCAGTTGTTAAATATTTTTGTTTTTACCTCGTATCCACTCCCACAGTAACCTCCCTAGTTTGCGTCATCATTATATCTCTCTCATCAAGCTTCCTATTCAGTCCCTTTACTTTGAGTCTCTCCTCTCAAGCCAGTTGCCCACAGCAGCTTCCAAACTGGTTTTCTTGAAACCTGATCATGAATCTCCTTTGCCTCAGATATACACTCAAATTCCAGTAACAACCTATACATTCCAGGACCAATTATTTGTTTGAGATATTTATGCTCTTCACAACTGTTACCAAACTACTTCTCCAGCTTTATTGCATATAAGTTTCTTTTATGAATTCTAAATCCATCAAAGTTATTTTTCTTGCTATTCCTAAAACACAACAATCACTCTCCCATCTCTGTATCTTTGCACCAGCTATTCCTCATAGCTGAGAAGCCCTTCTTTACCTCTGCCTCATCTAACCACTTGCTTCCTCCAAGACTTAGCTCAAACAGCACCTTCTATAGAAGGCTTTTATTGCCTTGTCCTCCCCCACCACAACCCTATAGGTTAACTTTTTATCTATCTATCCATCCATCTATCTACCTATCTAATCTATCTTCTGTCTATCTTCTATTCTTTATCTATTCATCTCTTCTATTTACTGATATAGATAGATGCACACTTTTACCTGTATTTTTACATATATATATATATATAT
>NW_025381642.1:0-7118 GCF_016433145.1 Gracilinanus agilis | reverse complement strand
TATATATATATATGTATATATATATATATATTCCCAATATGGATATCCATGGTCCAGTAATAAATATAAAGTTCTAGCTTTAAACAGATGAGCTAAAAAGAATGGAGTAAGTTTACATAAGACAAGCTCCCCAGGCACTTAGGTTTAACAAGCCACCTGACGATATGAAACCATCACCTTTTTCCAGTTATGATGTCCACAGAAAGAAAAAAATAATGGGGCAATGAATGGCCACTCGGAGAAGAACAGTGATTCAACAAGAAACAAAGCCTCAGTTCTAAATGAAATTCCAGAAGGCCACCAAGAACACAGCAGCTGGCTTCGTGCATAAGTGGCTCTCAGAGTCCATGAGTCCTATTTACACCTCAGGGCTGGATTTCTAAAGGCAAAGAGAACGTGTCACTTGGATGCATTTGGATGCCAGTGATTTACTATTCTCACTACTTTATTTTCAAGGAATTCGTTTTTTAGAAAATTCAGGCTATAAAATACCTTTCTGTTCATTTTTCACTGATACCACTTCAGAGGTTAACAAAGTTTATGAGGGCTCAGAATTTTTTTAAGTGTTTTGTTTTTTTGTTTTTTTTTTCTCCCCAAAGCAGACTTGGAAGACTGAGTCCTAGAGTCGTGAGTGGCCCATCATTGGAAACCCTTCTCCCTTTGTTAGATCTGCCTCGCCTTCCTCAGAAGAACTGAATTAGATATGGGGGGAGGGGGCAGAGAGGAGGCAAAGGGGTGGGAAAGAAAGCTTGTGCAGGAATATATTTTCTATGTCTGGATAAGGGAACAGGATTCTAGGTAATTGCTTGGTTTTCTCATTGTTCTCTGCTGCCATGCAGAGATTCATAGAGTGGCTGAAAAGATCTCTCTCTCTCTCTCTCTCTCTCTCTCTCTCTCTCTCTCTCTCTCTCTCTCNCTCTCTCTCTCTCTCTCTCTCTCTCTCTCTCTCTCTCTCTCTCTCTCTCTCTCCCCTCTAATTCTTTGCTCCCCCATAGACCCTCCAAATCACCCCTCCCCCTTTGTTCTCCCCCTTCATGGTGCTTATTTCATCCCAGAGAAAAAAAAAGTAATTTGTCTGTTTTATTTATGATGCAATGAAGGTATGCTGAACGCATCAGGATACCCTGACACCGGTCAAACTATCTGTCAGCAAAGAGGAACTGCCTTCATACTCCAATGAGTGTATATTTTAACCATTTGTCTACCACGGCACAACAGAAGGACATTCATTTGGATGCTGAGTTTTGTCAGGCTTCTCAGATATATACATACATATAATATATAGATACACACAAATACACATATGTACAGATTATACATAAAATTTGTGGGCATGCCTATATGTTCATATGTATTCACATGAACAGACATCTATAAGCACATCCTGGCCAAAATTGGACATTAACATATTTGCAATCAATCTTTCACCTTTCCCTCTCCCCCTACCTTTTTTTCTATGATAAATACAATTATTTTCCTGTGATATGGTTTCTTAAAAATCTTGAATATTCAAAACTTAATCCCTAAATATCCTGAGACAAAAAGTTGATCCTTAGAATGCAAGTCAATAGAGAGTTTAGAGCTCACTTCTCCTCAGGCATTTATCATGGCAGTGCCACAATTCCTAAAACAAAACAAAATACTAAACAAGAAAGTATAGGTGGCCAAATTTTGGAGAGAGATAAAAAATAACTACTCCATTGCAAAAGGAGAGACAAATGAAAAGAGGAGAAAAAGGAATCCCTTGGACAGATGAAAGGCAATCATGAAAAAGTTTGGAAAAGAAGATTAACCTGCTCTTAAGCTTCTAGGTATACAAAGATTGCATTCTATCATGGAACTGATTTAAAAAATGAGAAGAGTTATTAGGTGTTTGATAGCCCATCAGCTTGGTTTTCATCAAAGAATTTTTCTCTATAAATGCCAAATTTTGATCAAAAAGGGAAAAAAAAAGATTCCACATCAGCAAACTGAATAGACAAGAAGGTCAGTTGATTGCATTTCTTCCCTTCTTCTTTCCTATTAATTGTTTCAGGCTCTCTGTTGGCATCCCTCCCTACCTGCTGGGTTGCATGCTGTCTACGTACAGAATAAAGATGAAGCCCCTATATTTTCACCAAGCCTTCATTGTATTCAGCTTGCATATTTTGGTTCTCCTTATCCCCAGTTACTTAGCCAGCCACAGAGTATATCATTCTCTTTTTTAGCCTTCAAAGAATACAGATAGTTTTTTTTTAATTTTTATCTATATTTTTTTTATTTCACCATTAAAAAAAGATCCCAAAGCTCAGAATTAGGCCCAAAACAATATCATCGTGTCCTACAAAGGGCTATGGGACAAAATTTCTAGAAGAATCAATGGAATTTTTGCTGAGTAAAAGTATTTCAGAAGCTGCAAAAGACTATATATATTTTTAAATCCTACAACAGGTAGTGAAATGTAATGTAATGTAATGCACAGATACTGCATAGATCAGAAACAAAGACCTAGTGAACAAGGGAGTGTGTTAAATTATCCTAAAGCTTCTTCACTATTATTATTATTATTATTATTATTATTATTACTGTCATCATTATTTTAAATTTGCAAATGTCTTTCAAATAAAGAAATGGAAAGAGTGAGAAAGCAAAAGAATTGGCTTCCTTCCTTGATATAATAAAAGAAAATACAAGGACGATGGCATCAGACAAAATGAAGGGTCTCCAAGCAGGAATATCTGAATGGCTCCTGTCCATACTCAGCTATGGATAATGGAGAGAAAAGGCATAAATGAGGGCAAAATAGCAAGAAATGGGGCTAGCTACCGCTCCCAATATCTCTGCTTTTCAAATGAGAGGTGAAGTGAGGGGTGCTAATTTTTCTAGAGACGACAGACTTTTGCTTTTTGTTATTTTGTTTTGTGTGTTAATGCATTATGGAATTTTTTTAACTTGTAAGCTTAAGTCAATACTTTTTTTCAGATCAGGTGAAAGATATAAGTATGGTTATCATAGTTTTTAAAAAACCTCAGATTAATTCTCAAGCTGCCCAGTTAGTATATATACAGCTTCTTCTCTACACACAAGCTTCCAATGAGTCTGTAGGAGAAAAAAGAGAGAGAGAGAGAATCGAGCCGTATGGATTCAGTTATGTGTATGATCCATTTCATAGACCATAAAAGTAAACATATTTCAGCAAGGGTAATAATTTACAAATAGCTGATTAGGTGTACCTTACAGGCCAGGGAAGATAAAACTAGATTGGGGTATGTTTTTATTTGGGACTAGGGGAGGACAGTAAATGTAATTTGTACATCAAAAGAAAGCCACTGATGAGTTCTATCAACATTGGTGACACAAGGACGAATTTTTTGGGCTAAGGATCTCTATTCAGTTTTTACTGAAAATCATCAGCTCACCCCAACATTTGTTCTTCTTAATCTAAAAATTCAGGGTGATATCTTGTGTATTTGCTGAGTTGCTTCATTTTATTTTCAATCTCCAAGCCCCTTTAAATTTCTTTCATTTAAAAAAAAGACTTAAATCAAGTAAAATTATTTGTTCCCATTTTAGTCAATCATAAACAAGGAAAATGATATATCATGTATAACAGGTTCTTCATAGAGTGAACTCTTATTTTTACTGTTTGTTTTAAATCTGATATGGGAATTTTTAATGATAGTGCTATCCTAACCTCAGGGATGGTACAGACAACACCAATGTGACTGGCTATTTAATTGCTATAAATTTGTTAAAGATAAAATCTGTGATAGTAAGAGAATTCATTGGCTGTTCTAAACCCTCATATATATATTTTAGATTTCAAAAGGTTCACAATCTGTATTTCCAAAATAGTTGGGGATGTGCTAATGAGGAAGATCCCATCACTTCATAACAAACTGATTAAACCTGAAGTTGGAAACTGACAAGATTCTGGCATGATCTTTTCTTCAAGTTATTGTCCTCCCATTTTGCTGCTCGGATTCTACCTGCCTCCATTGCAGCCAGCCATCATAAATCGCACTCCACAAAACAGAATGAGATTTGAATGCTGTCTTCAAAATATATGTTGAAATTTTTTTTCCATCATTACAGCTTCTCTTAGCGTACAGAAAACACTCTTTTTTTTGTATTCACATTCTTCCATTTGTTGTCTTTCTATATGATATTTTCACATTAATAAAAAACATGCCTAGCAAGAAAATAACTAAACTACACTTTGTAGAACCAACCAGTCTCAAATTCACATTTCCAAACACACACCTTTAAAAAAAAAGAGGAACTAAAAATGCTTGCAAGTAAATAGGAAGCCAAATAGCAAAAGAGAAATTCTCAGAGGTATTTCACAACTTGCATTAACAATGTGAATATCAGTGTGGGCTGCAGATTCCTCTAATATTCCCAAGACAAAAGTTTTTGAGCATTTTCCTTTATTAGCTATTGTGTTCTTAAAGAAGCCTTTTAAGTATTTCTTTTCTATAGATAGATATATACTTTTTCAACAAACGAAAACTCTGCGTTTTCCAATATTTATGAAACTCTACATCAGAAAGGAGTTATTTGCCCTCCCTCCAGTGAAGCTGATTTATTGAAATGATAATTTGTTACTTGATCATTTTTCACACTCCTTTAAAATAAGCCTCAACAGTATCTATAACCACTTTTCCCATGGTCAGCAGAAAGGGAGGGAGCCTTCTGAGAAGTCCAGAAAACCAGCTATTGAAATGTTTGGGAATTGGGGTATTGTGTATTTTTCTCTGCATCCCTTAGACTTGTT
The DNA here is from genome assembly GCF_016433145.1 of Gracilinanus agilis. NCBI lineage: Eukaryota > Metazoa > Chordata > Mammalia > Didelphimorphia > Didelphidae > Gracilinanus > Gracilinanus agilis. Next base: position 2,362 of record NW_025381642.1, on the reverse strand, counting down.
TTCAGAGTCTCATCTTCAAGAGCTCTGACCCTCTTCTAGAATGGCCACCTCTATTTAATCCATTTCTCTTTTAGACAAGGACATATATCAGCCAGGATGGAAATATTACCAAAAGAAATACCTACCCTTGAACATTTTTCAGATTGAATATTTCCAACTGCAAGTAGAAGCCTCTTTAAACTAAAATTAATTTCTGTGTTTTTCTTAAAGTGAGACATTCTGCCTTTCTTTGCATCCTCAGTGCAATTTTTTTACCCTCAAATTCTTCATATTACTAGGTTTTCAACCTGCATCTGAGCCTGATATTCCTCTTATTCTCCCGATTACCATCCCCCCCACACACACTTGGGACCATATGTGTTATCTCTCCAGCTCACTGCTTTATTCAGAAACGCTTTCAATCTTAAAAAACTGGTCAGCAAAACAATACACAATGTTAGGAGGGTTGCATGCAAACACACTTCTATATATAATATCTATAATTTCCTAATATATCAGTTGTTCTTTCAGGTATACTCATTCCCTGGAAGAGGAATTATTTGCATTCACGGTTTTAAAAAATAATTATGCATACATATATGCATGTTCTCCAAGCTCAAATGCTAAGCCCTGCCCTACCAATGGGCTGCATTTTGTGGATAAACACTGCCCTCTGCAGGTGGAAATACCTCCCCAACAGATGTTTCAGGTGCTCTCAGATTTCTACATTTAAAAAAAAAAAAAGGTAATGATTGTTATCCTGAAAAGACAAATAGAACCCTAATTTGTTCATTGGGAATTATTATGCTCCACTTGTTTGCCCTAAAACATAAAGTTTGTACTGTAACATTCAATGGTTATATGGGCTTCTCCTACAATATTTATATAGCATCACTCAAAATAAGCAGGAAAAAAAAGGGCAGGATTCATGCCACACTAGATTCAGCATGATACTATGTGAGGCTGATCAACCCATCTGGTTTAATTGTATTCCGTCCATTCTTCATCCCAAACCTAAATGGAGACGGGACAAAACAGTCTGATGTGAATTCCAGCTTTGCATGAATCTCAACCCTCTGAGTATTCAAAACAAAATCTCCAGGCTAGTTTTGCTTCAGGACTCTGGGGTTTGGAGAAGGAAAGACGGTTCATCAGAGCTTTGGGACTTGAAGCAGGTTTTGAAATTGTGTACTATGAGGGTGAGAGGGATCAAAAAGACAAAAGGCTAAATATACCTCCAGTGCATTTACATTTTTATTTTAGTCCCAAACAAAACACCACCAGCAACAAACAAATAGAGCTGAAGCTCTACCCTGGAGCCTACTCTTAGTGATTGAGTCATCACGCCTGAAACTTGAGGTTTCTAATGGAAAGGATGACAGAGTTTTAAGAGAGGACAGCTAGTGATAGTGAATTCACCCTGACTTCTTTCCATCAGCATTCTGATTGCATCCTGGGTCAAGCTGTCTTGTATTGAAAGTCACTCAAAGACCTGCTTCCAACCATCAAAAAAAAGGGGGGAATCTATTTTTTTTAGTGAGCTGGGACATGGGGGGGGGAGCTAGAAAACAGGTTCTAAAAATGATTTTTAAAAACAGAGCTTCTTTGATAGTGGGGAAGGACTTCTCTCAATGCTTCCCTCCTTTAAACTACCAAGCTTCTGCTAACCTTCTAATAACAGACTTTATTCCTTGAGACTCTATATAAGACCAGCAGGGGGGCTGATGAAGTGCTCATTTTTTTACATCAGTCTTATAAATTGCTTTCCCCATTAATTGTTTCCATGGAAACAATACATTTGGCTGGTAAGGGGCTCCTGAATTTTTTTAATGGGATTCTTTAAAAATTATAAGATGGGGAGATGGTACAACTCCTCAACAACAAAAAATCTCATGTAAGTTCTAGCCCAATGTGTGATTAATTTCTTGTTTTTGAAACAGTATTAGACTAAGTCCAGATTAAATGGGAGATATAAAAACACCATTTAAATGTTAAAAAAAAATTAAAAGGAAAGGGCAAGCATAGCTTCCATGACAGCCCAGAAGAATTTTCAAACACCTCCTAGTAAAACACAGTCATGAGAGCATGACTGAAGAACAATCCTTTAATGCCAGAGCCTTAACTAATAATTTAAGCATGAATAGTCCTTGATAACTGATCAGATCTCCCAACAAATGCTGGGTTAATGGGCAAGGCTCTCCACCCCTCCCCCCAACTCCCATCTCTGTTTCTTACCCGCACCCTCAGCAGACATTAATGCATTATCCATATACATTCTATCTCTTTCTTTCTCACTCTCTGCTGCCACAGTGTTTATAATACTCAGAGCAACTTTGTTTTAATTTTTTTCCTCTCTCTCTCTCTCTCTCTCTCTCTCTCTCTC
>NW_025381641.1:8028-9641 GCF_016433145.1 Gracilinanus agilis | reverse complement strand
CCCACATTCAGAGGAAGGACTGCAGGAGAGGAAACAGATAAGAAAAACAACTGCTTGAACGCATGGGTCGGGGTGGACATGATTGGTAATGTGGACTCGAAACTACCACACCAATGCAACTACCAACAATTTGGAAATAGATCTTGATCAAGGACACATGACAAAACTAGTGGAAATGTGCATCGGCCATGGGTGGGGGGTGTGCGGGGGGCGAAGGGGAAAGTAGGAGCATGAATCATGTAACCATGTTAAAAATGAATATTAATAAATGTTTAAAAAAATTGTAGAATCCTGCAATCACCAAATGTAAGACTCTGTGAGGGACAATCTATTCCTTATTTTGCCATGACTATGCCTGCAATCAGATAATACTTTATGCTGGTACCATCTTCATTTCCCAACCCCTATATTCAGTTAAATTTTCCTCAATAAAACAATTTTGCCTTTGCTTGAAAGTTATTCTTGCCCTTTTTATATGGTGTTCAGTGTATGAGCAGATTTATTGTGAGAAGAAAAAAAGGTGAGGAAGAGGAAGAATAAAGTAGGGAAGGTGGGTCAGAATGCCATTCTGAAATGTCTTCAACCTTCTATAAGGTGATAAAATGGATCTAAATGCTCAGAGTGACAAGGTTGTATTTTATCTCATTCCCTCAACTTGTGCTCATTAAAGTGGATGTGGCAAATATACCACATGTACCTAACAGCATATACAGTGCATGATTATGTCAGCAAATTTCCTTCCTTGGTCAATATCTCTTGCAAACCAGGAAAGGTTTGTGGGCAAGGCTTACCTGTAGACCCGATGTGTACTTAGAAATTAAGAAAATATTCAATTTACTTCTGACTTTTTATTACATGCTTTGGGGTTATTACAAAATTTAAGCACAGTCCTCTGTTTTTATGGCCATGTAGTTTTATATTCAGTTTTGAGGATTAGATAGGGAGCCAGTAGATTTATACTTTCTCATGAGATTTCCCATTGGAAGTCTTTGAGGTCAGTTAGAGAAGAAAGGCATGGGTGGATGTAATGCTGCATTCATCTCCCAAGATTTATCAGTTATACATGGCACTTAATGTGCTTTACATGGGTAAGCTAAGTAAGATTAAGCTAACATCATTAGAAAATATTTGCATATTTTAAAATGCAGCTACAATGAAAATGCATGAAGAAAATCATTGATATTTGGCATTGTGAGCTCTCTAAGAATGATGGAAAGCTCTCCTTGGAGCCCAGAGTCTCGTTTTTCCCCCACTACCATTTCATTAAAATTACTTTGTATCATACTGTCATTACCCAATAATTCATGAATATGATGTGCAATACACCATTTGGACTGTGGTGCAAGTTGTTGGAGGCACTTAGCACAGCTTTTCCCATCTAGGCTAAGCCTTTCTCCATTTCCTCCTCATTTTTCAATTCAAGCTAACCTCTGAGTGAGTCAACTAAAGACAGATGCCATAAATGCATTAAGGAGAGGCTGTCAACCCTTTGCCAACTGACTGCTTAACATTAAGCAGATCTCTCTCTCTCTCTCTCTCTCTCTCTCTCTCTCTCTCTCTCTCTCTCTCTCTCTCTCTCTCTCTCTCTCTCTCTCACACACACACACACACAC
>NW_025381641.1:0-7996 GCF_016433145.1 Gracilinanus agilis | reverse complement strand
TCTCTCTCTCTCTCTCTCTCTCTCTCTCTCTCTCTCTCTCTCTCTCTCTCTCTCTCTCTCACACACACACACAGACACACACACACACACACATTTTCCAGAACACTGATCTTTCTGGTGTAAAATGAAATTGAATTGATTTTTTGTTAGTTTCCATTGCTTCTCCAAAATCAGAATCACAACTCAAATATGCTTTAATAGAACTAATATGCAACACATTACAGCATCTGGACAAGGAAAACCATAAATTACTTTAAAACCATTTTAAAAGCCTCTCAACTTTGTAATCCAAGAGAAAATAGCCTTTGATTAGTCCTTCATTATTAATTGAGCCAGATGCTCCTCAGACTAACCTAGTTTGTGGGCTAGGCATCATTAACTTCCAATGGGACTGAAGTAAAAGTGGTGAGACTTTAGGACATACAATTACATCATGGTGAGGAGCCACTACAATCATATGATTTTAAGGGCTCCCCATTACTTATAAAATGCAGACTCTTTAGTTTGACATTCAAGGACAGCTACCTATAAAGTGACCACAATCTTCAGTCTCACATTTTATACTTTCTATTTCTCAGCCCAACTGGATAACTTAATGCTCCTTGTTCTTTTCCTGCTGCTCTCTACCACCTATGAAATGTATGCACATCATTAACAAGCTTCCCCCTTGTTATATATACTTGTTGAAATCTTTCCATTCTTTAGATTTCCAAATCAGCTGACATTTCCTTTATTATATATTCTTCACTCTCCCCTGATGAAAATGACATCTCTATCACTGGTTCTCTCATTGTTCATAGCCCTTTGGACCTCTCTTTTGTATTTAAATTCTAACATATATTTGAAATGTATCTCAAAGTAGAGAGATAACCATTCTTTGAGTAAGAAAGACTAGGTTACAAGCCTAACCTGGATATATTCTGTCTCTGAGACTCAACATAAGGCACTTAATTTTTTTTTCAGTGTTCCTCACCAAACTTAAAGATCAGAAGATCAAGTCTTGTCTCCATGAGAAAAGTCACTATCTCTGAAACTTCTTAACTGTGGTCTCCAAATATTTTTGATCATACACTCCATTAGTAATTAAAAGTCTCACTTCTTTGAAATTATTTTTGTGCTACTTTGTATATATTTTGAGTTTATATGTACATAGATATAGTGATACTCTATCTTCTTAAATTTTGAGACCGTTTCATTTTTGTTCTTGAATCTTCAGGAACTATCCTAATGCCTTGTACCAAGTAGCCTTTTAAAAAATCAATTTCAGAATAACAAATATTGGAGGGGATATGTAAAATGAGGACACTAATACATTGCTGGTAGAACTGTGAACTGATCTATTTTTGAAAGCAATTTAAAATATGCTCAGAAAGTTATAAAACTATATATACCTTTACACCTGTACCAATACCATTGTTGTGTGTATTTCCCAAAGAGATCAGGAAAAAGGGAAAATAATATATATATCCCAAATTATTTATAGTAATTCTCTTTGTGATGGCAAAGACCTGGAAACTTAGAGATGTCCATCAATTGTGGAATGCTGGACAAGTTGTGGTATGTGACTGTGTTGAAATATTATTGCATCATAAAAATAATGCAAGGTAGTTTAAAAAAAACTTGGAAAGATCTACATGAAATTCTGAAAAGAAAAATGAATAGAACCAAGAAAATGTTATAAACAGCTACAGAATTAATATTTAAAAAATAACTTGTGAATGTTCACCTCCAAAGAAAAACTGATGAATGGAAACATAAAAGATATAATTGATACATACATATTTTTTTAAGATGATACCTTCTATGGTGCAGAGAGGAAGGAGAGGGGATGAGATATCTGGGAATTTTGATATGCCAACAAATAAATTAAAAAGAAAAACAATTTAAACATTTACTAAGTGTTTGGGGTGAGGGTGGGAATCAGAAAAATCCTCTTGAAAATGGTAACATATATTATAAGTACCTAGTAAATAAAGTAGTACATATTAAAAATGTATTGTGATTTAAAGGGAAAATATTCTATGCAGTAGGGTAAATAGGCTGAGAATTTCAGACAATGGGAGTCACCTATGCAGACTTAGAGAAAGTGGAATGGCCTACCTTATGAAGGAAATAACAAGAAGACTAGATTCATTATAACAAAGTATATGATAAAAAGAATAATATGACATTAAACTAGAGAGGTTGATGGGGCTCAGATTATGAAGAGTTTTTAATGCTAGACTGAGAATTTTGCATTTTATCCCATAAACAATCATAAGTCTTTGGAGATTTTTGAGTAGTGGAATAAATTAGTCAGACTTGTTTGTTTAGGAATATTGTTACATTTATTTGTTTGTTCATTTATTTATTTGTTTATTTGTTTTTTGTGACATTTATTTAGAAGATGAATTGGAGAAAGGAGAGAAGGAGAAAGATCATTTGGGAGGTTATTAGAATGCTTTAGGTAAGAAGTAAAGAATACTTGAATAATATTTAGTATTTATATAGTACTTTAAACTTTGCAAAGCATTTTACATATATTATCTCATCTGATCTTCACAATCCTGTGAGGTTGGTGCTATTATTATTTCCATTTTACAAATGAGGAAAGTGAGGCAAAAAGAATTTGAGTGATTTTCCTTTTCCTGGATGACATAGTTAGGGGGTGCCTGAGATAGGATTCTAATTCAGGCCTTTCTGATTCCAAGTTTTGCACTATCCCGTGATGTCAAACCTTTTAGAGATCATATGCCAAAAATGCACCCTCAAGGTTCCCATGAGTTCCCTCCCCACATTACCCCAGACAGAGGAGGGAAGAAGTGCTTGCATTGGGCTATGTGAAAAATGTCCTTGGGTGTGGTACAGAAAGGAAGAAGAGCAGCCCCCTCCCACACATGGAGGCAAGCATGCCATGAGTTCACCAACATGGGCTAGACTATGGAACTGGACAGATGAGAGTTAAATTGTTGTGTTGGTTAAATTGAGATTTTGTAATGGATTTGGATATGAGACATGAGGGGAAAAAAAGAATCAGAGATTACTACAAGACTGTAAACCTGGTAGACCAAGGATGGAACTGGTCTCCATAAGAATATCTTGGGGGAAATATAATAAAGTTTTGGATATGTTGAGATTGAAATGTGTAGGGGATAATTATATGGCAATGTGGTACTGGTGTTCAATAGAGAGATTAAATCTGGATTTATAAATTTGAAAGGCTTCTGTATAGAGATGAAATTGAATATGTGAAAGCTAATGAGACATGTAATTATCAAGAAAGATCAGTGTAGCATCTAGGATAGAGCCTTGGAAGGAATCAAGAAATGAGAATGGAAGAAATATGATACTGCAAAGATGTAGTCTCATTGGCAGGAGAGAGAAGAGAGAATGGTGTCTTTGAAGCCAAGAAAAGAGAGATTATCAAGGGCAAGAGGATGATTGACAGTGACGATGACTACAGAGAAATAATATTAAATTAGAATTTCCTCAAGAAATAAGAAAGAGGTCATTGGATTTAGCAGGTAAGCAATATTCAGTAAATATCAGAAGGGTAAGAAGACTGAGAAATATATACCCTATTGATAAAACTAGAAATTATTCAACATGTTTAAGTATAGAAGAATTTTAAATTGACAATGTACACATTGTTGAACAGAAAGCAGTTCTGATTTATGCTTTGATGATTTAAATATTTCCAACTGAGCACATGGTCTTGAAATTTGGTTTTCCATTTCATTTCCCCAAATACATAGTTAACTAGAATGTTCCACTTACTTTGCAGTTGCAGGGAGATGTCTCTAGAGTTAGTATTTGTGCAGTGGACAAGTTTGGGACTGGGACTAGACCTATAATTTCATTAGCATAAGACATTCTAATGTGGTGAAACCATCTACTAATGCTGATATACAGCTCCTCTGCAACTTATAACCTTAGAGTGTTTGCCAGAGCTCTGAGAGCACTATAGACACACATGTGTCCAAAGTAGAACTTTAACCCAAATATTTCTGCCTACAAAACTAGTTCTCTATCAGCTGAGGCACAGTTTTAGAGAATTATAATATGATAAGGGAATTGGAAAATTCTTAAACGTGATGACATATGAAACTCATGGGGATGTTCTCTACTGATCAAGGGAGTCAATGAAAGCTTCATGGATGAGGTGTTATTGAGCTTTTGTGGTTTTGAGCTTTTGTCAGTTTGTTTACTTTGCATAGATGTCCTGAAGATCATGGAGGTAACAGAATATATATAACTCCATCTGGCAATAAACAACATAGGCACAGAAGAAGCCAAATGTTAAACCACCAGAATCAATCTCTATTTTGAAAAAATTTAAAATATTTAAAATTTTCCAATTACACATAAAGCCAATTTTAACTCTGTTTTATTCTGAGTTTCAAATTCTTTCCCTTCTTCCCTCCACTCCCCACTTCATTGAGAATGCAAGCAATTTTATATAAGTTATGCAGGTATAGACATGCAAAAGAGATTTCCATATTAGTAAGATCATCAGGGTCAATCTTAATCTCATCTGTGCAACATGATGTGTGAGAAAGTGACCATAAAAATCAAAAGAGAATTATTTAATCCCAGAGGGCTGCTATCAAAGCTCCTCTGCAACTAAATTTTAGAAACAGAAATTTCTTATCAATATGCATGAAATGATCAGCATGTAATGCTCAGTATGCAATGAGCACCATGCAATGGAAAGAGCATGCCAGACTTCCCTCTGGCAGCAGTTAACAAAGAAGAACTGAAGGTCGAGTGACAGATGTATTGGGGGCTATCCATCATGTGGAAAGATGCTCAGTGGATCATATAGTAAAGGCTGTCAACAATTTATGGACCAACTAACTAAGCATTTGGATCCCATGGGTCTAGAAGCAGCTTTCAGCAGGCTATGAAGTTACTGGGATGAGCCAATGGTCTAATTATTTGGACAAGAATGGAAAGAGTTGACGTATGGTCAACAACTCTGATGTTCAACAAGCCCTTACTCCTATTGTGATTAGTGATAACAGATTGAAACAAGATGTGGTTATTTTTGTACTTGTCTTATCTATCTCGTCATTTGTACTCTAAAATTCCAAAAATGAGAGATGGTGTCTTAATGCTACAGCACTTCCCACAGTGCCTAGTGTGAAGTGGGCATTCAATAAGTATTTGTTGAATTGAAGCAAATCTGGATTTTTGACAATGTTTTCAGTTACCATCTGGATATTAGGCATTGTGTGGATACAGTTTCTGTCTGCTTCCCTAGAACAGTTAGAACTTCTGGGTATTTAACAAGTATAAATCATCCTTGGTACAATTTTTTCCTTGCTAAGTTTTATATATATATATATATATATATATATATATAATATATGCACAAATATATGTATAGTTACATATGCACATGCGTTTGTGTTAATGAATATTCTCTCAGTTGTCTTCTGATTAAAGGTCAGTAATATTATAACTAATGTTAGTCATTCAATAAATATTTATTATATGCCTGAAAAATGCCAGTAACTATGCAAAAAAGAAAGACAAAGGACAATCCTTATCCTCAAAGAGCCTACAGTCTACTGGGTAGGCAGTAAACAAACACACATATACTAATGAACTATATACAGGTATCAAGCTTACAATTTTTTGTAGACTGTATATTAATTTATAATCATTTATTAAATAGCAAAAACAGGTTGGAGAGAGAAAATGCATATAATCAGATGACTGGTCACTTTCCTAATCTAAGCTCAATGCTCATCACATATCAGAGTCCACCAATGTTCCCTAAACAAACTTTCTTGATTCATACCATAATCCTAATGAGATTACTTTTTTTGGATCTCCCTGTTTGGACAGACTTGACCTGAGTCTGGGTCAGAGACCCATCTTCCAGACACCAGTAATTATGTGGGACAAGAGATAAACATCTTCTGGGACACCAGGGAGGCATGAGGCTTCTAGCTGGCATTTTCCAAAAACAAATAAACCTCAGGCCTTATTCTTGACCCAATCAAAGGGTATGGGTGAGATGGAAATAGATTTTCAAAACTTTCCTTTTAAAAAGGAAAGAGGGGTACAGATTTATGTTAAATTTACACACAAGATAAATATAAAATAATTGAAAGAAAGGCACTAGAATTAAGAGAATGAGAAATGCTTCCCCCAAAATAGAATTTTGGTTGGGACTTAAAGGAAACTAGAGAAACAAATTTGCAGAGATGAGGATGGAAGAACATTCCATCATGAAGGACAGTCAGGAAATGCTAGGAAGAGAACGTTAAGAGATTTAGTGTCTTGTTCATGGAACAACAAGGAGACCATTGCTACTGCATCAGAATGTAAGGCAGGGAGCAAGGTATGAGAAGACTTAGAAGGTAAGAGGGGCCTAAGTAGTAAAGAGCTTTGGTTTTATATTCAATCTTGGGGGCAATAAGGAGCAAGATGACCAGTGGAGTAACATAGTGACACTTTAGAGAAATTGCTCTGGTGACTAATGGAGGAGAGATTGGAATGGGGAAATACTTGAGGCAGAGAGAGCCACTAGATAGCTATGGCAATTATCCAGGAATAAGATGATGAGGACCTACACCAGAGTCAGTGGAGAGGAGATGTGTAAGAGAAATGTTACAAAGGTAAAATTAATAGGCTTTGGTAACGGAATTTGGTTATAGAGAGAGAAAGACTGAGGAGTTGAGGATAAAACATAGGTTATGATCCTGAGGGGTGGGGAGGATTTTGTTGCCCTTCATATATTAGGGAAGGTGCGTATGTGAGTGGGGGGAGGAAAAGGGTTTAAAGGGAAAGATAATGAGTTCCACCTTAGGAATCTTGAGTTTAAGATGTCTACTGGACATCCAATTCAAGATGTCTATAAAACAGTGGAAGGTGTGAAATTGGAGGTCAGCAGAGAGGTTAGAAGTAAATAGATAGATTTGAGATAATTAACAGAGAGATGGTAATTTAATCCCTGGGAGCTGATGAGATCACCAGATGAAGGAGTATTTAGGGAGAATTTAAAAGGGCCCAGGATAGAAACCTATGGGAAATCTGTGGTTAATAAAGCCTTATTGCAAAGCAGTGGTCAACTCTCACTTATACTATTAAAGCATTAATTTGGAGCAGATCTCTAATATATACTTTTGAATTTTTTTCAATTACATGTAGAAACAATTTTTGACAATTTAGTCATCTGATATATGCTATTTAGATTCTCTGCCTCCCTCTGTCTCCTCCCTTCCCAAGGTGGTAAATAGTCTGAGTTAGATTATGCCAGTTCTGTCATGCAATATATATTTCCATATTCTTCATGACATGAAAGACACATATCACACACAAAATATTAAAAAAACCCTCATGAAGAAAATAAAGTGAAAAATAACATGCTTTTATTTGCAATCAGACTCCAACATCCTTTCTTTGCCTATGGATAGCATTTTTCATCATGAGTCTTTTGGGAAACTTGCTTTACTGAAAATACTTTAGTCCTTCACAGTTGATCATTGTACAATATTTCTAATATATTTTAATCATCAGAATAATTGAGTGTTTATCTCTTGTTGACTTGCTAAATGATCAATTATGGACAGGCAGTATGTTGTAAAAGAAAGTATATCCGATGTGAGGTAAAAAAGTCATCCTAGGTTCTATTCTCAACTCTTTCATTTACTAAATGTGTGATCTTAGAAAATTTACTTAAATAAATGAGTCTCAATTGCTTCACCTTAAATATGAATATGATCTTCTTACTACCTACTTCACAATGTGTCTAAAAGAGCAAACAAAATACATATTTAAATGCTTAAAAAGCACAGAACTATATAAATGTAAGGTATTAAAATTTCCTGTGGCTGCATATACCTGTAGCTAAACATTTGCCTTGAAAACATAATATATTAATTTTTAATGAATTTGTGACTTTATCAGTATGTTATTATCAACATGAAAACTTCTTCTGAAGTAGATCTCAACCCATCTACAATTAAATAGCTAAGTTCTATACAGTTGCCTGATTTACAGAGAT
>NW_025381640.1:0-4448 GCF_016433145.1 Gracilinanus agilis | reverse complement strand
GGCAGAAGGCCTGATCTCAGCTGTTCCTGCGGGGCCGCATTCAGATGCTAACGCAGGCCGGGCTCTCTCCCACCTAGCCGGCTAGATCTTCTTCCCCCTGAATTCAGCCAGCTTAGAAAGGCAGCCCTTTGAAAATGGTAATGGGGGGCCTGTGGGTCCGCCCGCACCAGGAGCGTGCCTGCTCTTTAGAGATAAAGAGGCCCATTTCGGCCCACGGCTGCCGCTTTCCTTACAATCAAGATCGTGACTTTCTGCTCCATTTGTGGCCTCCGGAGGGCTCTGGAATCCCTCCCCTCCTTCCCTCCCACCGGCCTTTTTTTCCGGGTCTCCGCAGTGGTCTCAGCCTTCTAGTCTGGAGTCGGAAAAGCCCCAGAGAGGCCTGGCAGGGCCCCTGGGGCCGCAGAGGAGCTTCCTCCCGGACAGGGTGACGGCCAGGCCTGTCCCTCCCTGGTGGGCTTCCAGGAACGTGCGGTGGCCTGTGTCCCCGTCTGCTACCCCCAGGCTCTAGTGATCACAGCATTCCTCTCCCAGGGCCCGGCTCCCTTCCAATCCCAGCTCCTGCCCTGGGGGAAGGACTCTCTGGGGGACAGGCCAGCGTCTTCTGCTGGTACCCTGGAGGGGACTCTTTGTACCACAACACAACCCCACAAGCTCAGGAGAGAGAAACTTGGTCTTTGAGGCCAAGAGGGCTCCAGCATTTTGATTTAGCTGACAGAGTCCAGGATCTAGAAAAGAAATCTTGTCTCTGATAGTTACTTAGCCACAAGTTTATAGGAGATAATCCTTTCCCTCTCTAGGCCTCAGTTTCTCCATTTACAAAATGGAGGTGAGGGGATCAAGAAAAGAAATCTTGGCTCTGCTAGTTACTTAGCCACAAGATTATAGGAAATAACATTTCTTTCTCTAGGTCTTCGTTCCTCCATTTATAAAATCGGGATGGGGAGGACAACTAGGTGGTTCAGTGGATTGAGAGCCAGGCCTAGAGATGGGAAGTTCTAGGTTCAAATATGGCCTCAGACACTTCCTAGCTGTGGGACCCTGGGCAAGTCACTTGACCCCCATTGCCTACCCTTACCGCTCTTCTGCCTTGGAGCCAATACACAATATGATCCCAAGACAGAAGGTAAGAGTTTTTTTAAAAAGTGAGAAAGAGAAGGTAAGGGTTTAAAAAACAAATAAATATAAAATAAATAAAATGGGGGTAGAAGGGACTTGGACAGCCTTAAAGGCCAAATTTAACTCTAAGATTCTGTCCATTTTTGAATCCCTAAATATCATTCCCAAAGTCTTTTCAATTTTGTTCGCCTTTCCACAGACAATGTGTGTGGTTTCTTTAGTGTTTGTTGATTTTTAATATAAAAGCAAAGTAGACTAATTAAGAACAATTTTAAAAGCTTTTTAAGCAGAGCAAAAAATAAATAAAAGAACTTGGTCAATGGCGTGTGAAGAGGAAATAAATGGCAATGTATAGCACTAATCACACGCTGAGCCTCTTAACCTTGACCCCACCATGACAGAGCAGGACTCCCAGCTTCCAAGCAGAGAGGTAGGACTTGGGTACCAAGAAGGAGAGCTCATCAGTAATCCTCCAGGAGGGGAAGGGGGGGAGAAAAGTGTGAAAACAGATGGAAATTTAATTTTTTAATGACAGCAGCAGATGGCAAAAGACACAAAAGTGTATTCACACCATGTCGGAGCCATTTATAGAATGAACGGCTGGCACCGCTGTAATGCATATCAATAGGGTTGGTGTTATCACTCCCCTGCGAAATGGAGAAGAGGCAGTATTTGGAGTCAGGATTGTGATCTCCTCTCTGGGTGAACTTCAAAAAATAGAAAAGCCGACACTCCTGGGAGGAACTGGGACTCGGTGCCAGGCTGAGCCACAGGTAGGTGGGGAAATACCTGTGGCGGCGTGGTAGATGCCAGCTGCCCAATTACGGGCTCCACTCGGGACTCCCTGCCTCTCTCGCAGCTTGGGCCCAAGGACAGAAGAATCAGGCTGTGCGTGAGGAGCTTTTCCATCCTGTATTCCTCTGTTGCCAGTCCTTTCTTCCTCACACCCATCGTGCCCCCCTCCAGGGAATGACCTCCCCTCCCTGTAACTGTGGGTTATGTTCCCAACTCGGCAAACATTGGAATGTGCCTGCGTGCAGAACCCTGGGGGGCTGGAGGAGGAGGAGGACAGAAGCAAAGACACAGAAACTGCCTTTCATTCATTCAATGAAGATTTTAAAATAGCTGTCCCTTCTGTCTAAGTATCAGTTCTAAGACAGAAGAGAGGTAAGGGCTACGCAGTCGGGGTCAAGTGACTTGCCCAGGATCACACAGCTAGTAAGTGTCTGAGGCCATATTTGAACCCAGGACCTCCCTGTCTCCAGGCCTGGTGCTCTATCCACAGAGTCATCTAGCTGTCTCTCAATAAACATTCATTAAGGACCTACTGTGTGCTAGACCCCTGGGATAGGAAAACAAAATCCTTGTCCTCAAGGAACTTACACATTGCATTTTGTTTAGTCATTGTGTCCCATTCTTCATGACCCCATTTGGGCTTTTCTTGACAAAGATATTAGAGTAGCTTTCCATTTGCTTCTCCAGTTCACTTAACAGATGAGGAAACTAAGGCAAAAAAGGGGAAGTGATTTGTCCAGGATCACACTTCTAGTAAGTGTATAAGCTTGGATAGGAACTCAGGAAAATGAGTCTTCCTGACTCTAGACTACATATCTATCTATCTGTCTATCTGTCTACCTGTCTATCTGTCTGTCTATCTATCTATCTATCTATCTATCTATCTATCTATCTATCTATCTNACATGGCTATCTATCTATCTATCTATCTATCTATCTATCTATCTATCTATCTATCTATCTGTCTGTCTGTCTATCTATCTATCTGTCTATCTGTCTATCTCTCTCTCTCTATCTATCTATCTATCTATCTATTATCTATTCATCTGTCCATCTATCTACCTGTCTATCTATCTATCTATCTATCAGTCTGTCTGTCCATCCATCTATCTCTCAATCAGTCTATTTGCCCATCTGTCTGTTTATCTATCTGTCTATCATCTATCTAAAACACATATGTCTAATATATCATATAGGTATAGTGTATATGTATGTGTCTATCATTTATTTAGTGCTTTAGAGTTTGCGAATCTCTTTACAAATATTATCTCTTTTTATCCTCACCATCACTCTGGAAGGCAGATGCTATTGTTACCCCTATTTTACAGATAATGAAATCAAGGCAGAAGAAGATTAATGACTTGCCCAGGGTCTTACAACTAAGGCAGAATTTGAATTCAGGTCTTCCCTACTAAGGGTTCCGAGGGCTATCCACTTCACCACCTAGCAACCTATAACATCCCAATAACCATTTGCCCTCAAGGGAATATAATCCCTTAAGGAGTTTATCATCTAATAAAGACAACACCCACAGGAGAATGGGGGCCAGATAGGGGCACTTTGGTGGAAAATTTCAGGGATGGCGAATAAGGCCACAGATGTGTAGATTGACCCACCTCTTCCAGGAACAATGGTAGAGTTAATTCGATTATGGTTCATAGTTCCAGAACTGGAGTAGACAGAAAAGGGTCCCCAGAGGCCAAAAGACCTTTAGAAAAGAAATCTGGAGCCCAGAGAGTAGATCAAAACATGGTGGCTCAGGCTTTCCCAGAACACTGAAATGAAATTCAGGAAGAGAGGAGGTCACCAATCAGAACAGTAAGGCCCCAGGGCAGCAAAGTAATTAAAGGCTAGTATTGGGTTGTCCAGTGGAGATGCATAGTAAAAAGAGAAAGTGAGACATTTTCTTAAGGAAGAATCAGTGGGGTTGGATGCTGGGGATAAAGTGGCATTGGATGGACAGACACATCTATACTCACACAGTATTTACTGCATGTTCACGACGCACCTAGCAGAAAGATCACTGCATTTGAAGACCTTGGTTTGAACCCCAACTATGTGCATACTACTTCCTCTATCATGGACATGGCATTTGACCTCTTAGTGAAATGCTTTTCAGGGCAGCTAGGTGGTTCAGTGGATTGAGAGCCCAGTCTAGAGATGAGAGGTCTTATATTCAGATAAGGCTTTGGATACTTCCCAGCTGTGTAACCTCTGGCAAGTCACTTAACTTCCAGCCCTTGCTGCTCTTCTCCCTTGGACCAATACACAGTATTGATTCTAAAATGGAAGATAAGGGAAGAAAGAGAGAGATGGAGAAGGAGATAGAGACAGAAACAGAGAGACAGAGAAGAAAGGAAGAAAAAAGAGAGAGAGAGAAAGAAAAAAAGAAAGAAAGAAAGAAAGAATGGAAAAGAAAGGAAGAAAGAAAGAAAGGAAGAAAGAAAGAAAAAGAAAGAAACAAAGAAAAAGAAAAGAATAGGAAAAAGAAAAAGAAAAGAAAGAGGAGGGAGGGAGGGAGGAAGAAAAGGAGGGAG
>NW_025381639.1:0-12390 GCF_016433145.1 Gracilinanus agilis | reverse complement strand
TATCAGAGAGGTTAAGGGACTTTCCTGGGTAATATTAAATATTGGCCTTGGGCTCAAGCTTAGTTAGGTCTCTGGACTATGACAAATTCTCCTACCACTTCACCAAGTTGCCTCTTGCTAATTACAAGAAGAAACCATTTCTAAGGAAACCAAGACCCTTAATAGGATTTTAAAGGCTGTACCAGGGCAGGTTAGTATTAGGTTCAGAAACAGTCAAATAAGCACCCATTTCTTACCCATAACATACGGGTCTGTACAAAACCAGAAGGTCTCATAGGAAAATAACTCTTCAGGTTTGCTGGTGGGAAGAAATTGTTTTGGTGTAAAGCTTACTGCCCCCTAGAACAGCAGGGTGACACAGGATACTTCTTAGGTGTCTATGTTTCACAGAGAGCTGTTACCCATCTGCAAAGGAGCTGTCTGCAGTTAAGGCTTATTCAGAGAGCAACAAGGTAGGGGAGATGGGGTGGAGGAAGGAATCTGAGGTTCGACAGGATTCAGGGTTATTCACTGCTTTGGTATAAGAAATTTTTTTTGTACAAGCTCCTTCTTGCTTGAACAACTGGTTTCCTAGCCATATTGTCCTATTTCCCCATGGAATCCTATCAGCATTGCATGGCAAAAGTGTTCAATTTGACCCAAGATGCGCTTCTTGATTTTTTCCCATTTCCTTGGGCATGCTAGGCTTTCTAATCACTAAGTCCTTTTTCTCTGAGCAATTCACCACTTTCTTATGGTTCTTCAACAACTAAGATGTTATTAAAAGAATAGATTTAGAACTGGAAGGGACCATAGAGGTTACCTAGTCCAACCCCTTCAGTTTACAGATAAGTATCTGAAGCAGCCCAGATAGGTTGATTAATTTTGCCCAAGGTCACATAGGTATCGAATGGCAGACTGGAGATTTTATATAAGATACTTAACAATATCTTCTATTTTTTAAATCCTTTGACTGTTAATATTTCTTGTTGCAACATGAAATCATTAGTTCCTGTTTGATCCATTCTAATTTTCAAGGATTCTGTTATTTGGGAAAGGAATCATACTTCCTGCCCTAAACTGCAAATTCTCTTTCCAAGTCTTTCTTTCATAGCTCTCATTTCTTTTTCAATTCTTTCCTCTGCCTTTCTTGTTTTGTTTATGGTGTAATTTTTAACCCTTAAAAACAATAACACTTGTTTCATTTCTCCTAAGAATTCTAAATGATTTTGTGGGCAAGCTAGATTTTTTTGGGGGGGGTTGCTTATAGGTGTTTTGGAGTTATTCCTTTTTTCTGCGTTGGTGTGTTGGGTAATTCTAGCATCAGTATAACCCTTTATTTTTTTGTTTATTCATTCTTCCAGCCATACTTCTGAACATCCCATATACAGTCCTGAGATTTTCATCCTATATTATTACTGGCATAGATTGACCTACCCAACCTAGTCTGCCAGTTCTATAGCCCTCCCTATTGAGGACTAGAAGTTTCTGTTTCTGAATGGTTCTGTCTCTGACAGGTGGGTCATAGGGAAAAGCATAACCTGTTGGAGGCCAGATAAAAATTATCTCTTACTGTGGCACAAGCTGGAGTGAAGTTTGCCTTGGTAAGAAATAACTGCATGCAGAAATATAGGGCTGTTGCTTTTTCCATTGGGTCCATAGCATTGTAGATTCAGAGATGGAAGAAACCTTTGAAATAATCTAATCTAAAAGTCTGTTTATATTTGAGGAAACTAAGGCCCAAAGTGGTCAAGGACTGGGTCCAAGGTCACAGCTGAAGAGCCAGGAATTGACCCAGTGGAATTCTGGGTGAGGCTGACCCTGTATTTTTCAGGGATTCCATGCTGCAATCTCTACATAACACCAGGCTGTTGACTCCATATTCAACCCACATTCCATTGGGATGGCTAAGAAAATGAAACCTGAGGGGGGCAGCTAGGTGGCTCAGTGGATTGAGAACCAGACTTAGAGATGGGAGATCATGGGTTCAAATCTGGCTCCAGATACTTCCTGTGTGACCCTGGACAAGTCACTTAAAACCCATTGCCTAGCCCTTACCACTCTTCTGCCTTGGAACCAATTCACAGTATTAATTCTAAGGTGTAAGGCAATAGCTTAAAAAAAAAAGAAAAAGAAGCCTCACCATCTGATCAAAATATTGTTATTTTAAGTCCTCCCCCATCTTGAAAAATTTCCAGCACACCAACACCTAAAGCAGCAAACATACAACGAATGCCTTCTAGCTCAGCAATGACCAGTTCAGATCTAGGAATGCAGATTTGCATGAAACCCTTCAAGTGCTCAGATTAAATGCCTCAGCAGCACTTAGCTCTCAAGAGCACTTTATGGCTTTGTACAGACCTGCATAGAATATAAATTACTGTTTAATTATGCACCATTACGTCACCCACCAGGCTCCAGGCAGGTCACAGGGTTTGCCTCTAGCTCACCCTGAGGAAATAGCTCGGAAAGGAAGGAAGTTGCCTGAGAAGTAATGGGCCCCCTCTGTAGGCCACTATGGTAAAGAGTGCATGCAGAGACCCTGTGGCTGGTGGGACTTGGATGACACATCTTAGTGGGCACAAGAGACCTGGGCTCCTGATGTTGCCACGGCACCCCGGGCTATGGAAATATTCCATGGGGCCCATTTCTACAACTGAGCCATACTTGGGTAGCAGTGGTGCCATTTTCTGGATGGTTCCGCTGGTGCTAGTTAAATATCAGAAGAAACTAGCATCACAGAATTCCAGATCCTCAAAGTTGCAAGGGATTCATATGTGAAGCAAGAATTCCCTCTATGAAATACTGACAAGTTGTTCTTCACCATCCATGTGAAGACTGAAAGATGGGGAACTCATTGCCTCTTTTTGAACAGTTCTAATCATTGAATTTTTTCATATGTGGGACCTAAGTCTTCTAGCCATTTTTCCCAATACTTTCCTTTCAGATTAAGCAAAAAAAAAAAAAAGATCTAATGGGTCCATCTTTCAAGATAGTTCTGATGCTCCTTCTAAGTTAAAGGTTCTTAACTTGAGGCTCATGCCTGCCTAAAGGGTGTGTAAATAGATTATAGAGGGTCCATAACTTGGATGAGAAAAAAAGCATCTCTATTTGTACTAATCTTTTTTTTTTTAAACCCTTACCTTCCATCTTAGAATCAGTACTGTGTATTGGTTCTAAGGCAGAAAAGTGGTAAGGGCTAGGCAATGGGGGTTAAGTGACTTGCCCAGGGTCATGTAACTAAGAAGTATCTGAGGCCAGATTTGAACCTGGCACCTTCCATATCTAGACCTGGCTCTCAATCCACTGAGCCACCCAGCTGCCCCTGTACTAATCTTTAATTAAAATTCAGCATTTCTTTCGGTTATTTAAAAACATTCTGAGATGGATTCTATTAGCTTCATAAGACTACCAAAGCCATCAATGACACAAAAAAGGTTAAGAACAAATATACTTTATTTTTTTTCCAGGATGACATACATTTGTAACATTTAATATAAATGAATGCACATATTAACACATATTGGCATATGTATATATATGAACATTCACACATTCATCAATGACCACTCAGTGCCCCAGTAGCTCTCTAGACCATGAAATATAAGTATATTGATTATATGCATATATATACATATATGCATGCGTGTATATATATACTTGTATACATATATATGTATAGATTTTATATATATACATATATCAAAGCTATAACAGGGTACATACATTGCCTAGGGAATGATTGCTATGGATAGGAACCAGGAAAAAATCTTTGTATAGCATGGATCACTCTAGGGACTTCACTATAACCTATATGTCTCTCCTCACTTTCATAGCCAAATTCCCGGAAAAGGCCATCTACACTTCCTTACATTCCTTTCCTTTTTCATTCTCTTATAAACCGGCTTCTACCTCACCATTCAATTGAAAATGTGTGCTCCAATATTTGTACTGTATTGCTCATGACAACTTTTTTTCTTCATAACATGTTACACAGATTTTTTTCCTTGTTTAACTTTTTACTAGTTTTCTTCCTCTTTTTCTGATTTTGAGACATCTGCCCCATAATGTAGAGGAATCATGAACAATCCTTTGGATTTCCTTTAGAAGATTTTTGTTTTCTAAAGATTAATTAATTAGTCTATTCTTATAGCTATAGTTTGGCAGTTCTTGGCACTGTTTATTTTATAATTTTTTTACTTAATTTTCCTTTGTGCTGCAACGTGACTGATTTTGTTTCATAATAGACTTAAATGATCCTGAAATATTTGACTTTATCCTACTATCTAAAATAAATAGGGGGCAGCTGGGTAGTTCAGTGGATTGAGAGTCAGGCCTAGAGATGGGAGGTCCTAGGTTCAAATCTGGCCTCAGACACTTCCCAGCTGTGTGACCCTGGGCAAGTCCCTTGACCCCCATTGCCCACCCTTGCCACTCTTCCACCTAGGAGCCAATACACAGAAGTTAAGGGTTTAAAAAAATAAAATAAATAGTACCCTACCATTAAAATACCCCCAATACTCATTAAAGTGTGCTCTTTAGGATCTAAAACTCTATAATTAACTTGGACTAACATCCATTCTTAAAACTCACAAAATTAAAACAATAAAAAACATGTAGAACATGAAATTTATCACTCAAATGATGGAAGTAATTAAAAGTAGGAAGCCAGCTTCATTTAGTTTTATCTGGTCAGAGTCAGACATTGGGAGTCAGCCAACACACACACCCATTACAATTTTTTAACCCTTATACTCTGTTTAGAACTGATTGCAAAGTATACATTCTAAGAAAAATGAGAGGTAAAGGCTAGGCACTTGGGGTTAAGTGACTTGTCCAGGGTCACACACCTAGGAAATGTCTAAGATCAGATTTGAACCTTGGACTTCCCATCTCCAGGCTTGACTTTCTATCCCCTGAGTGACCAAGCTACCTCTCACAACTATTATTGTTACAAAGTGAAACCATTTCAGAATTATTTATTGTTCTATGTAATTTGCACACCACTGTAGTTCACATAAGAGAAAAATCACTAAATATCTCTAAGTCTCACGTTCATCATCTGTGAAATAGGGACAACATGATGAGTGAAAGAAAGAGGGTTTCGGCTTATTACTGGTAAGCAAGAAGTCCCATAAAAGATATCATTCAGGAGATGTACGATGAGAAAAGTGTTTGATTGGTCATGAAGCAAGAATAATGTGAACTAGATGGATAGTCCAAGAGATGAGGGATTGCCCACATGAATGAGATCATGGAGCCAATGAATCACAGAAGCATCACTTGCATCTCCTACCTAGAGAGTTCTTCTGAGGATCAATTAATATACCTGCAAAGTACTTTATAACCACAAAGTGCTTAGCAAATGTGACCTATTATTACTTAACCGTTGTAGATCTAAGTTTGCTCATCTCTATAGTGAAGGTGCTAGTACAGAGGATCTAGTATCACACTCTGCTCCTTCTCCACTCTACAGTGGATAGGCATATGTTGGCTAAATGTTGGAGTGAGCAATTACAGTTCTGCCTTGCTGGATCAATGACATTTTTTACCCTTCTTGTTAAATTTATCAATCTAGAAGCATTAATAAGTGTCTGCTATATGCCCAGACACTGTGCTATCTAGGGGACACAAAAACAAAAATGAAATAATTCCTGACTTGAAGGAATTTGCTTTCTATCAGGAAGAAAATCCTTTATACACACATGTATACATAAATTATTTACAAAATAAATGCAAGATAATTTTAAGGAAAACTACAACATGGAGCAGAGAGAAAGATATTTTTGCTTGTTGCTTCTCACCTTCCTGGAGCACAGGACAGCTGCTTGGAGAGCCCATTAGATGCCATTATTTGGTGCCATTGTGCATATGAGGCTCAGTTCTAAATTACCCTTACTTCAAACCTAGAGGGATTGGAGCCCCAGCTGTTTAAGTGCCTGAAGGAAATTGGTTCATGAAAGAAATCTCTCTGACTCCTGCCTAATCTGATCCAAGTCAACACCATGCTCATTAACAGAGGATTTGGCTTATGTGCTTATGTGTCTGTCTATCTATCTATCTATCTATCTATCTATCTATCTATCTATCTATCTATCTGTCTGTCTGTCTGTCTGTCTGTCTGTCTGTCTCTCTATCTATCTATCTACTTGTCTGTCTGTCTGTCTGTCAATCTCTCTCTCAAAACACTTTTGGCTTGACCTGGTCTTTTCCTATAAATGAAGACCCTTTTCCTAATGCTATACAAGACTATTACTCCATTTCTGTATCATTAGGTTGGATCTTTACTAAATTATATTGTATAGATAATTTATACATCTTTTTTTCAGAATTTAGAACAGTAGTTCTTATAATTTCAAAATAAAAAATAATAGTTTGCATGGAACCTAGATTCATTAATAAATTAGATTAGAAGCTCTTTGAAGATAGTTTTTTTTTCTCCATCTTCCTCCCTCTCCCACAGTGAGTACACAAAATCTTGTTGGATTCAACCTAGAGTCAGAAGATATTTTAATAAATAACTGAGATTTGAGGTAATATGTTGTAGGTGCTATTATAATGGCACAAACTAAGTGATATAGGTGTTGAGCTCATTGGGTATCAACTGGTCAAGAAATTTCATAAAGAAGACAGCATTTGAGCCTTAAAGGATAGTTAGAATGAAGACAATATTAGTTAAAGGATAGGGATTCCAACTGATGTGGAATGTCAAAGATGTAGACGGGGAAAAAGCAAATAGTATTTGAGAGAATAGCAAAAGAGAAGTTGGATTCAGATTTTGGAGTATTTTTAATTTCAGGCATTAATAATCCTTAATTTGGTAAACAATAGGGAGCCACTGAAGATCTCTGAGCAATGGGATTACCTCATAGTCATCAAATTCAGTGGAAGAATGTCTCAAAGTCTAATACAATTTGACAAGTCTACACAATATAACTGTTTGGTCTCCATTATTGACTGTTTATTGTGATTAATTTAATCCAGCTGCTAACTACTTACTCTAAATGTGCTTTTGCTTCTGCCTTCTTGCCCAACCTGGTTCTCTTGACTCCTAATCTTTAGTTTCCTCAATTGTAAAAAGGGGTTAATAACACTTACCTCATATGGTTATTATGAGAAACAAATGAAATAATATTTGTGAAGAGCTTAGTTTATGCCTGGTACCTAGTAGCCACTTTAAAAAATGCTTATAATGATCCCTCATCTATCATGGGGAGCTACACTCCAGAGACCCCCGCAATAGGTGAAAATTTACAAAATAGCAGTGTTTTATTTATTTTATTATTTAAATATATTTTAAGACTTTCTAAACCCTTTCCACTCTCCTATAAACCTTTCCCACACTCTTATACACACTGAGCCAATCAGCACCCAGGATACAGAACACAATGCTATGGTTGATCGCCTTTCATTCCATTAGCCAAAGCAGAAATACTTGCTTTGTGCTCAGTCCTATACAATCTCACGTTGGCAAACTTGTGCAAGTAGAAGTGGTGTACTGCATTTCCATTGTTACAGTATGGTATTCTTCCATAAAATCTCACAATATAGCAAAAACTCCATGATATAGAATTATATATATATTTTAAAAACCTGCTATACATTGAAGCTGAGATAAGTGACCTGTGATATAGTGAGGGACAACTATATTCCTTTCTCTTTTTTCTTCCTTCTTCTTTTCTTCTACCTTTTCAATGCTCAACTTCTATGATTTCACCAAAGTTCTCCCTTCTCACCTCTGCTTTTTTGAACTTCTAGTTCCCTTCAAGGCTCAGGCACCATTTTCCAATACTTTTTATTGTTATTCCCTCCCCAAACACTTTGTTTTCCTTTAGCATCTAACATTTACTGATCTGAGAAGAACAGTAGAATATAGGCTCTTTAAGGGCAATTGATTTTGTCTTTGTGTTCCTGGTGCCTAGCCTAGTGCTTTGCACACAGTAGGCACTTAATAAATGCTAGTTGATTGATATTTCTTTCAAGCCTCTCAAGTATCTTGAAAGGTAGGTAAAATATTATTACCCCAATTTATAGACGGGAAAATCGAGACTTTATATACATGGTATCTTTCTTCACTCTACCATACAGAATGATCATATTCCTAGTCTTATCAGTCACAAGAATTCTACCTTCATAATTCATAACTCTGAAATTCCTCTAACCATCACTTCTTGCCTTCTATTTCTTTCTTTCTGAAACTTATTGTCTATCCTCACCATAGCTTCCACTCTTCCCTTCTTCCTCTTCTCTCAATAAAATCTAAACCTGTATTTAATCAATTTAGCTTTCCACTGTATCCTGTACTCCTGAATCCCTTCCCTCATCATCTCATCACTTTCCAAACTCTGATCCCAGATAATTTCTACGATCCACCTGCTGTGTGCCTACCCATGTGCTTCTAAATGCCCTTGGAAGAATACTACCCTACTGATCGAAACCCTGACAGATTTTTGCTATCTATTTTCAATTGGACTGTTATTGCTTCATGAAAAATGTTATATTTTTTTACTTTATCCAATTCTTTACAATGTCTGGTCCAAACCTCTTGTCTCAAATTTTCTTTCATTCTCCTTCTCCTGTTCCTCTCAACAGAACTGCTCATCTCCTTTCTGACTAGAAAAAGAAATGAAGTTATCTATTATATACTCTTTTTCCTTTCCAATAAAACATTTCAAATCGTTTCAACACCATTTCCCAGTCTTTCCTCCTATGGTCCAGGCTCAGGAGAGGATGTAGGCTTTCTCTTTGCCAATGTCAGCCCTACTATTTGTGCCCTTTATAGTTTTCACTCCTATCTCCTCAACAAGCTTGTTCTTTTAGTTAACCCTTTCTCTCCCTAATTATCTTTCCTTATTATATGGTTCTTTTTCTACCTACAAATATGCTCTAATCTCTCAATCCCTTTAAAAAACACCTTTACTTGTCTCTACTATCCCTTTAAGCTAAATTTCATATCTTAACCTCTTTTCATTAATAAACTTTTTAAACACCGTGTATACTGATTGTCTCCCACTCACTTCTCAGCCTTGCATTGTGGCCTCCATGCCTGTCACTCAACTAAAACTGCTCTCTCCAAAGTCACTAATGATCTCTTGTTAAATGCAATGGTCTTTTCTCAGTTCTTATCTATCTTGACTTCTCTGGAGTATCTAACACTGTTGCCTTTTCTTTCTTAGATATTCTCTCCTTGATGTGTGACACTACTCTATTGTATTTCTCTTGTTATCTGTCTGATTTCTTCTCCATTTTCTTTAGAGGATAATCATCCATGTTCTCCTCCCTATGTGGGGGCATGTTCTAGTGCTTTGTCCTGGACCTTTTTCTCTTCTCTTTGTTCTATTCATGCTATATCTATGACCCTTCTTGATGAAACCACCAGTGCCCATGAGTTCAACTATTACCATTATACAGAAGACTCCCAAGTCTACATATCCAACCAACATCTCTCTCCTGAGTTCCAGTCCCACTGCTGGAATGCTCCATCGGTCCCACTGGCATCTCAAATTCAGCATGCTTTAAAATGAAGTCATATTCACCTATAAACCTACATTGCCTCCTAACTTCTCTATTCATGTCCAGAATAACATTGTTCCTCTGGCCATCTAGCTTCATAACCCAAAAATCATCTACAACTCATCATGCATTTATTTCCCATATCCAAAAAGTTGCCAAGTGTTGTAGATTCTATCTCCTTGAAATCTCTTGAATTTTCCCCCTTGTCTAATGGTTACCAGGATAGTTTAGTTTGGGCCTTTGTTACCTATCATTTAGACGAATGCAATAACCTCCTTTTTTTGTCTCCCTTCATCCAGTTCCCTCCTTCTCCATCTTCCACACAGCTTCCAAACTGATCTTCTAGGAGTTCAGATATGATCATGTCACGCCCCTCTGCTCTATGAACTTCTGGGACAAAAGACAAGCTTCTTGGCATTTAAAGCCTTTTAGGTCTCACCTCAGCTTTTCCAGGTTGATTATATGTTAGTAGCCTTAATGCACTTTGTATTGTAGCCAAACCAGCCTGCTTACTATTCCTCATGCTTGACATTCCACCTCCTATCTTGATATCTTTGCACGGGCTATCTCTCCTTCCTTTCAGAACCCAACTTCTATGATTTTGTGAATGTTCTATTCCTACTTCTCTTTGCTTCCTGGAGCTTCTAGCTCCTTTCAATGTTCAGCTGAGGTGCCATTTCCTTCAAGAACATTTTCCCAATTCCCCTAGTTTCACTTTGTATTCATTTTGCTTATATCTTTATTTATCTGTGAAGTTGTGTCTTCTCTGTAGGAAGAGTAGAATGAAAGCTCCTTGAGGGCAGTATGTCTTTGTATCCCCAGTCTTTACCTCAGTTCCTAGCACATAGCAGGTACCTGACAACTTCTAATTAAGAGTTCATTCAAGCCTATTAAGAACCTCTGAGCAGGTAGTACAAGTATTATTACCCCCATTTTGCAGAGGGGGAAGCTACAATTTGACTGGGTTGTCCCAATCTCACCTAAAGCTGGTAAGGTCAATTTGGGGGATTTATGAGTAGCAGGGGTATTTTTGTTTCTAAGTAAGGAGTAGCTAGATGGCACAGTGGAGAGAGCATGGGACCTGGAGTCAGGAAGATTCCTCCTAGTGAGTTCAAATCTGACTTTAGACATTAACTAGCTGTGTGACCCTGAGCAAATCATTTAACCTTGTTTGTCTCCATTTCTCATCTGTAAAATGAAGTGGAGAAGGAAATGGCAAAAAAAAAAAAACAAAAAAAACAACAACAAAAAAAAACCAAAAAACTCCAGTATCTTTGCCAAGAAAACTCCAATAAGGTCACAAAGATTTGCATACCATTAAAACAACACAATAACAATAAAACTGACCTATATAACCAGAACCTGCTTCTTATCATTGATTACTTCTCTCTTAGCATGCATCTGCACACACACACACACACACACACACACACACACACACACACACACACACACACNCACACACACACACACACACACACACACACACACACACACACACACACACACACACACCAAAGAGTGAGAAAGCATTTTTCACACTTGGACCCACCCCTCTCTTGATTATCTCCCATGGGAACAACTATTAACACTACTAAAACAAGGGCTTTCCTCTTTCCCAAAGATACCAGCATTTTTTTCTGGTGTTCTGGGACTTGCTTCAAGGGACTAGAAGCTTACCTTGACAGCTTCTCTTTCTCTAAAGCATGAAAGTCTCTCTAGGAACAGCCCAGAAAAAAAAAAATTTAAGGAGGAAGGCTTTTGAAGTTGCCTTTGAGATCATCTAAGTTTCCATGGAGATCAAATACTAATCAAATCACCACCTCATTCAGAGGCTTTCTGCTTCCAATATATAGCCATAAGAAAACTTGCAGAGAAAGTCAGGATCTGTAGGGTAACACCCCTTCCATTAGCAAAAAATTTCAATGAGTCAGACTACTCTCTTCCTTGACTTCCCTTTCCTGTTATTTCTGGTCTTTTCCCTTTAATCTCCTTTTAACTTGAAGCCCCCTGGGGTCTGAAGGTTTAGAAAGGCATCTGATATCAGTGTAGTGGTTGCAATAATAAACAAATGGGCATGGTGACCATAGAGTCCAGTTCTAGGAAAGAGGAAAGTTTTCTATTATAGTTATTTTATGCATGTGTGGTATTATTTAACTTGCTAGATGGTCAGTTCTATGAGGGTAAGGACCCCTATTTCTGTACCTTTACCAGCAGATTAATAATGGGCACTTAATAAATATGTGAGCTAAATTAAATTAACTGGGAAAGACACTCATTTTTCCCCTTCTCTTCTACTTGCTAGGTGGCTAGGTTCCATGAAAGCAGGGATCTCATCTTTGTATCTGCATCAGCATATAGGAAGTACTCAATATATATTATATGTGTGTGTTTATATAATACATATGTCTACACACACATAAATTTAAATTGCTTCAAAAAGATATCCATCTTGCTTCTTCTTTCCTCCTTCCCTGGCTGGTGTCCTGTTGATTTTGGAAGAGACTCACGTATGCACTGCATGTATGCAAATGTGTTTAGATATAGGTAGAAAGGAATGAAAAAAAATATTTAATGTGTTTACTATGTGCCAAGAATCTTGCTTTGCACTGGGAATACAAATACAAAAATGAAGAAAGCCTCTGTCTTCAAAGAATTTGTATTCTAATGGGTAGACAAGCAAACACTCTTAGGGTAAAGGTGACCAGGTATGGACATTTTGGTCTAGAAAATTACAGAGATGTTGAGTCAGATCATTGGGGAGTGCACTGACACACTTCATCCAGGAACAGGAGGGGGCAGGGAAGGAAGATGCCAAGGAGGCAGGAAATGTAGATATAGTTTTTTTCTTCCTCCCTCCCTCCCCTCCCTCCCTCCCTCCTTTCTTTCTTTCTTTCT
>NW_025381638.1:0-7808 GCF_016433145.1 Gracilinanus agilis | reverse complement strand
GAGAGAGAGAGAGAGAGAGAGAGAGAGAGAGAGAGAGAGAGAGAGAAGGAGGGACAGACAGACAAAGAGAGGGGAGAGAGAGAGAGAGGCAGAGAGAGACAGAAGCAGAGAAACAGACAGAGACAGAGAGACAGGGAGAATAGATGATGAAAGGAAAAGCCTACCTAAGTGTTAAGGTGGCAGAACCTAGAAGGGGATGCACAACCCTAAACTTCTCCCAATTTCACATCCAATCTTCTTGAGACCAAAGATATTGGAGATGGAGCTACTGTTTCAAATCCCATCAGCTCCCATGCAGACCAGTGAATGTCACAAGGAGAAAAAAAAGAAATTATTCTCAACCCTGGTCACTTCATACAGTAGAAAGAACACTGGCTCTGTGGTCAGATGATTTGGGTTCAAATCCAAGCATGTGGCCTTGGACAAGGCACGAGGTCTCTCTGAATCTCGGGATGCTCATCTATAAAATGAGTGGGGTTGGGCTCAATGGCCTCAGAGGTCTGCTCAGCTCTATGGTCCTTTATCCTGATCTTGGATGGTGCCCTGACCCTAGTTCCAAACAGACCCCAACTCTGGTCATGGACTCAGCCCTCTTGAGGCTCTGGATGGGAGTCCTGCGTCCAGAAAATTCAGAAGCGGCCCTGCTCCAAAGAGAATAGGAATTGGACTGATACACCAGCTCACATTTAGACCTAACTTAACATCTCCAAAGCTTCTTCCCTCACTGTGGCCCGATGAGAGACAATATGAAGAATTACTCCCATTTCACAGATGATCCTGGTCAGTCTCAGAGTTGTTCAGAGCAGATGCATTCTGCCAATTCCCACTATTGGTACAGCACCTCCGGCATCCCTGAGAGGGCCTGTTGCCTAAAAGCCTCAGATGTAGCCTGAATCTATTCTCCTATCAGATGCAAGAGCCCAAAGCTGGTGTTGGGTTCTGGGCTTTGGGCTGAGGTTCCCCGCCATCTCAGCCCTTGGCCGACTCTGTGACAATGGGAGGAAGCCGCACTAAAGGCAAAGAGCCAGGCGTTGGATTTGGCGGGAGTCTGTGACCCGGAGGGTGGGGCAGGAGGACGAGGCAGTGAGGGAAGGGGTATAAGAGAAGCCCCCTCACCCCAACCTGCCGTCCAGAGAGCAAGGAAGGAATCCTGTCCTATCCTGAGCTCAGAGCGGGAAGGCGGGATAGGCAGACAGGCGGCCTCTCGGATCGACTCCTCAGAACCGAGAGTTCTTAACTGCTCTCGGGCCGTGGACCCCTTTGGCCTTCCCGTGAAATCCATCTGCTCTGCCCCGGAATTGTAACTGTAAAAAGTAAAAGGAAACCAGTTACACCGAAATACAGTAAGAGATTCCATTTCCAGACCCCTCACGGACTGACAAAGCTGACTTTGGACAAAGTCATAGACAGAAATTCTTGAATCTCCAGCAAATTAGGTTTTGAGGGGAAGAGGGGGAGAGAGGGGGAGAGAGGGGGCAGATTCGATGTGTCACTCCTTCCAAGAGCATTTCTATCTTTGAGGAAAAATAAGACAGATTGTTTAACCAAAGGACTGCCTCAGCCTATATTGTTGTCTCCTCCATTAAGAGGAATCCTCAAAACTGGAATGAGCTCAGTTTAATTGATCTAGGACAGTCTGCCCCATGGGCATCCTTATGAGGAAAGCACTGACCTAGTCCCCTAGAGAGCCTCAGTACTGATTATCACTGCCCCACTAACACCTTGGAGGAGACATAGATGAGACAATGAATGGCACCCCATTGTGAATTCAGGTGAATTCAGGGTGGCTGGCCCAGGGACCAGTGAAAGGGAGAAAGAGGGGAGTAGGTAGGTGGCTCAGTAGATTGAAAACCAGGCCTAGAGACAGGAGGCCCTGAGTTCAAACAGATTTGATGTGCATGTGTGATCCCAGCTGTGTGACCCTGGGAAAGTCACTTAACCCCCACTCCCTAGCCCTTACCTCTCTTCTGCCTTGGGACCAATATGCAGTATAAATTCCAAGACAGAAGTTAAGGGAGGAAGGGAGGAAGGGAGGAAGGGAGGAAGGGAGGAAGGGAGGAAGGGAAAGAAAGAAAGAAAGAAAGAANAGAAAGAAAGAAAGAAAGAAAGAAAGAAAGAAAGAAAGAAAGGAAGGAAGAAAGGAAGGAAGAAAGGAAGAAAGGAAGAAAGGAAGAAAGGAAGAAAGAAAGGAAGGAAGATGTTATTCCTCATTGGTATAGAGGAAAGATATTACCAGTTAATTGCCCTTTGATAATTAGAGTAATTAATTTTATTTTATTTCACATGCAGAGAAAATGAGACACTAGTCCCAGCTCTGTCACTAGCTAGCTATGTGACCTTGATACAGTCACTTTCTTCTGGGCCTCAGTTTCCCCATCTATCAAGTGAAGAAAGGGCATGAGATTTCTAGTCAGAGGACTCAGGTTTGAATTCAGGTTGTTCCACTTCCTTCTTCCATTCTGTGTCTCTTTGGATAAGTCATTTAACAGGGACACAACTGTGATACAGGGGGAAAGTACTGGTTCTGGAGTCAGAAGGAGATGTGAACAGGTGATTCTTACTAACTGAGACCTTGGACAAGGTCTCCTACTCTGCCCTCAGCTTGTTCCCTCTTCAGTAAAATGAGGAACTTGGACTAGGTGTCCCCTGAGGTTCCTTCCATTCCAAATTGATTAAACCCAATATACTTAAGCCCTTTGAGGGGTGAGAGTGTGCCTTATGCTTGGAAGCTGATTAATGAATTCTTGAATCAAATTCATTCCTTTGCGTTATGGCATGATTCCCTGGTAAAATGTGTTCCAAGCTATTATCTGCTCTCGGTACCTCTGTTGGGAAGTTTATCGGCGCTTTCCTGCCTGTCAGCTTCCTGAGAGCACACCCTCCAGAGAAGGAGCCACTTCAGAAGGCCGTGGTGTGGTAGACAGAGACCCAGACTGGGAGTCATAAAGAGGTTCTGGTCCAGGCCGACCTTGGGTATAGACTAGCTGTGGGTCCAAGGGAAAATGGTGTCCCTTCTGGAGCCTCACTGGGCACACCAGTGTTGACTGCTCCCAAAGGGAATAGGGAGCATCGAATGGCATAATGAGTGTAAACCCAAAGATCCCAAGGCCAGGAATTCACCCCAAAGAGGTTGTTAATAAAAAAAAAAAGATGCTACAGACACCAACATATCCAGCGGCCCTTTTTGGGGTGGGAAGAGGAAGCTAGCAAAGAAATGGACAAAAGTAGATGCCCATCCATTGGAGAATGGTTAAACCAATTATGTTACAGGAACATAATGGAATATGACTATGTGACAAATAATGAACATGATGAATAGACAAAGTATGGAAAGACCCACATGAACTGGTACAAAATGAAGTAAGTGGAGGCAAGAAAACAAATAATCCAATGGCGATAACTCAGTACATGAAAAAAAAAAAAGACCCCAAAGCAATCCAAAATGAATGTTGCCATGAAATAATAGCTAATAAGAACTTACATTTATGTAGTGCCTCATATGTACCAAGCACTGCACCAGGCACTTTACAGTTATTATCTCATTTAATCCTCATAACAACCCTGAGGGGAAGGTGCTGTTATCTCCATTTTACAGATGAGGAAACTGAGGCAGGCAGAGGTTAAGTAACTTGCCACGGGTTGCAAAGCCAGAGTGAGGCCAGATATGAACTCGGATCTTCTTGACTCTAGACACGGTACTATACCCACTATATCAAGCTCAAAGGTAAGGAATGAAAAGACACCTCCCCCAATTCCTTTGAAAAAGTGGAGATCGATAGGTGTGGAACATTGCATAGATGACTAACTCCAGATTTAATTTTTTTGATGTACGGATTGGTTTTGTTGCATATTTTCCTTTTTTTTCTTTTTATAAAAAATATAAAAGATAGTTCATCCCCCAATTGATAAATAGGCAAAAGATATACATAATTTTCAGATGAAGAAATCAAAGCCATATATAGGCATATAAATGTAATATAACATATTATATTAATTATATTATATTATATTATGCTATACTATATTACATTACATTATATTACATTATATTATATTACAGTATATTATATTACAGTATATTACATTACATTACATTACATTACATTACATTACATCTAAATCACTCCTTGGTAGAGAAATACAGACCAAAACAACTCTGAGCTATCACCTCACACCCATCAGATCAGCTCTAGTGACTAGGGGTCAGGAAGACAAATGTTGGAAGGGATGTGGGAAAATGGGGACACTGATACCCTGTTGGTGGAGCTGTGAAGCTGTGAACTGATCCAACCATTTTGGAGAGCAATTTGGAATTCTGCCCAGAGAGTTCTAAAACTGTGCACAGCCTTAGACCAGGCACTACCATTGCTGGGTCTGTTTCCCAAGGAGATCAAAGAAAAAAGGAAAAGAACCCAGATGTTCCCAAATATTTCCAGCCGCTCTCTTTGTGGTGGCAGAAAACTGGGAATTGAGAGGATGCCCATCCATCGGGGAATGGCTAAACAAATTGTGGCACGTGATCGTGATGGAACGCCACCGTGCCAGATGAGCAGGCTGCTTTTTGAAAAAACGTGGAAAGAACAACAAGGGATAATGAACAGTGAAATGAGTAGAATGACGAGAACATCCTACAGAGATGCCGATGTGATACGGGAAGAATAAATTGTGAGTGTTATCCCCAGAGTGAACTGAAAGGTGGATACTTGAAAGACTTAATTTGTATGAACACGTCTGTCTCCCAGATGATGCCTTCTGTGATGTGGGGAGAGGAAAGAGGGGCTGGGACACTTGTGGATACATTCTATTAATTTAAAAAAGTTTAATAAATAAAAGGAAATAAAATAAAAGCTATAAAAATTTTTAAGTTTAAAAAAGAAATACATGTTAAAAAAAATAAATAAATAAAAGCTGGCTCTGGGGGCTGCTAGGTAGCATGGTGGATAAAATGCCAGTCTGAAGATAGGAAGACTTTGGGGGTTCAAATCTGACTTTAGACACTTCCTAGCTGGGTGACCCTGGACAAGTCCCTTAACTATGATGGTCTAGCCCTTGTTGCTCTTCTGTCTTAGAATCGTTACAACGCAGAAGGTAAGGGTTCAAAATAAATAAATATAGAAAGAATGGTTCTCACAGAGGGAAATCTAAGGGGGGGTTAAAATGGAAGATGTCAATCTAAATCTGTTAGAAAATAAAACTCTAAGTGGCAGCCACGGTTATTATTTCCTCTCTTTAGATCCATCTCCTCCTCTGTGAGAGAAGGGTGGGATCACGAGAGATGAAAGAGAGGGATGGGGATGTGGCGAGGATTCTCCAGGCAAACTGCATCTCGGCCGGCCAGATTGGGGGCCAAAGCCAGCTCATCTCCTTCAGCCTCAGCTCCTTCGTGAGGCCTTCGCAAACACACGCTCTGCCACCCTCACTCCCATCCAGGCCCCTGTGGAGGTGTTGACAGGAGCCGCTGGGGAGCTCGGCAAACACAGCTGCTCGGGGGGCCCCATCGCCCCAGATGGAACCACTCAGGACAAGGACAGCCATCCTGAGGCTCAGGGAGGGATGGTGGCTGGGACAGGTCTGAGGAGCTGCAAGGAGAGGGCTGAACCCCCTGAGCAGACAGCAGGAGGCTAGAAAGAGCCCAGGATGGTCATGATGGTCATCCCCAGCACTGGGGGAATGCTGGGAGATTCCCTAAGCGCAGGGACCTGGGATGGGAGCAGGAGAGCCGCGTTGTCCTATTGGCACGTACAAGAACAATCGGGTCCCTTTAGCTTGCCCTCCGCCTCGACAAGCAGAACTAGGAGCAATGAACAGAGAGCCGTGGGGAAGCCGGTCCTGGTAGGATGCCAGGGGACACACTGTCCAGAAGTGCGGGGGGCTGCCTTCGGTCCCCCCTCAATAGAGGACTTCAAGCAAAGGCTAACCAGGAAAGGGAATAAACATCCATTGAGCACCTACTATGTGCCAGGAATTTTTTATAACATTATCTCTGCAAGTTTAGTGGGATTATCCCCATTTTACAGCTGAGGAAACTGAGGCTGACCTGCCCAGGTTTTCGTAGCTTTGAGGTGTCTGGGGTTACATTTGAATTCAATTCTTCCTGACTCCGGACGGATGACTACTTGGAATCATAGAAGTCGAAAAGGAAGGGACCTCAGATCCATCTTATCCATCCCCACCTTGTTACAGGTGGGGAAACTGAGACCCAAGGGAGTTGTTACTTGCCTAAGATCCAACAAGTAAGTGTCAGAGGTGAGATCTGCACTCAGCCCCTCTGTATGCCAAGCCAGTGCTCTTTGCTCTTTCTCATGAACCCGAGCGCCATTGCCATACACTTCTTGGGAGTGGTGCAGAGGGGGCTCTTTTCTATTACAGGCAGGACTCCCTCTGCCTTGCTCTGAGGTCGGGGGCTTCCCAGGTTTTACAGCTCTGGGGGAGGCAGGCTGGGCAGAGATGATACTCCTGGTTGCATCCAGGGCATTAATGAGAACTTAATTTAATAGCATCCAACTCTATGGCCCCTTAGGGTGGGCCCTAGAAGAGTCTCCACTTTGCTGGCATGTTTGGGGCTGCTGAACCCCATCAGATTCAAGCACGTCCTCCCTTTGGGTCAAGCTGGGTCTTGCCTCAACCCTCACACTTGCCAGTTTACCTTCAGGCTCGACTCTCCATGCCAAGATCCCCTCCCAGTTTCCATCAGGCAAAGCTGTCCGTGCACTTCATTAGATGGAGCCAGACTGGCCCTCAAGGACGGCCTCCCAAGATAAGACTTTCCTGCAGGGAGGTCAGAGGGCAACAAGCGAGGAAGGAGGGGGCTCCGATTACTGGGGAGACAGCCGGGCCTGGAATGTTTGTCTGTTCTACCGGAGAAGCTGGGCAGCCAGGCAGTTCTGCCCGGGACACAGAGAGGTCCAGCCTATGCTCCGGACTGCCAGAGGTGGGAGGGACCTTACAGATGATAAGAGGATCTCAGGCTTGTGATTGAAAGCTGAAAGGACCCTAGAGACCGTCGTGCCCCAAACCTCCTCATTTTACAGATAAGGAAACTGAGGCTCGCAGAGGTAATGGGACTTGTAAAGCCCCAAACCTCCTCATTTTACAGATTAGGAAACTGAGGCCCACAGAGGTAATGGGACTTGTAAACTCCAAATCTCCTCACTTTACAGATTAGGAAACTGAAGCCCATAAAAGAAATGGGACTTTCAAGTCTCTAAATTCCTCATTTTATAAATAAGGAAACTGAGGCTCACAGCCATGTGATTTACCCAACACCATGCAAGTAGCAAATAGCAGAGCCAATCCTGCCGCGTAAGTGGAGGGGGGAGGAGGGGATTGGACTCAGTGGCTTCTGGGGTTCCTCCCAGCTCTAATTCTATGAAACTCTGACCCTATGTTTCACCTTTGGCTCCCAGAGGACTTGGGGTCCACTACAGCCC
The DNA here is from genome assembly GCF_016433145.1 of Gracilinanus agilis. Lineage (NCBI taxonomy): Eukaryota > Metazoa > Chordata > Mammalia > Didelphimorphia > Didelphidae > Gracilinanus > Gracilinanus agilis. The sequence continues at coordinate 378 of NW_025381638.1, read as the reverse complement.
GCCGGTCTTTTTGGACAAACTTCAGAAGAAGTCCCCTGGCTTCATCATCTAATGAGCCAAAGACCTTATCTGAGGGGTTGGCAATAAATCTGTACTTGCTGCAACATTCCAGCTGCCTTTGATTCTTTCTCACAGATCTCCACGGGGCCTGCTCTGGCCTAGAGGGAGAGCCTCCAGCGCTGGGCTCAGCTGGTGCCCATGTTACAGACAGACCTCCCTGCTGAGGGCAGGAGCAGCTTCAATGACTTACCCAAAGGGGTGGAACTTGGGCCATTCTATGCAAATTCTGGCCCTAGAGAGCAAATCTTTTTTCTTTCTTCTCCTCTGGAAAGTCGAAAGGAAGGAAGGAAGGAAGGAAGGAAGGAAGGAAGGAAGGAA
>NW_025381637.1:0-7116 GCF_016433145.1 Gracilinanus agilis | reverse complement strand
GAAGGAAGGAAGGAAGGAAGGAAGGAAAAGAAAGAAAGGAAGGAAGGAAGAAAGAAAGGAAGGAATCAAGGGGATGCCAGTTAATTGGAGAATGGCAGAAAAAGTTGTGGTATATAATTGCAATGGAATGCTATTGCATTATAAGAAATGATAATCAGGACATTTTCAGGAAAACCTGAGAAAACTTATATGAACCAATGCAAAGTGAAGCAGGCAGAACCAGGAGAACACTGTATGTACTAAAAGCAATATTGTACAATGATCAGCTGAGAAAGACTTAGCTATTCTCAGCAATACAATGATCTAAAGGCAATTCCAAAGTACTTAGGATGAAATATACTGTCCTTCAGAGAAAAAACTGATGATGTCTGAATGGAGATTAAGGCAGGGTTTTTTTTCCTTCCTTCTTTCCTTCCTTCCTTTTTTCCTGCCTTCTTTCTTTCTCTCCTTTCTTTTTCTGTCTGTCTTTCTCTCTTTCATTCTATCTCCTTGTCTGTCTTTCTTTTTTTCTTTATTTCTTTTTTTTCTAGAGCTAGGATTCCTTCTGCTTTGGAATAGCTGACATACCAGAAATAGGAAAATTGTCCTACTTTACTCTTGTGTGTTCTCCCCCCTAGGGCTGGGGCTGGGAGCCAGAAAGGTAGCGTGGAGAGCAATGTCTAATATATATAGTGATGGACTGAGAATGGGGAAGATCTGGGCTCTCATCCTACCTTGACACTTAATAACTGTGTGACTCTGGTGAAGTCACTTAGCTTATCTGAACATCAGTTTCCACATCTAGAGAATGGAAAGAATAGCAGCAACATTTTCTCCACAGGATTATAAATATAAAATGAGGTCATGGACACCCAGGGCCTTGGAAGCCTTAAGGCATCGTTTTTGCACCAATATGTTTGTTTGCACCAGTCTGAAAGTCCCCACAAATTTCTGAGAGGACTTGGTTCCTCACAGTCTTGATCATCTTGGATTTGGTCTCTTTCTTTGGCCATATTTGTCATTCTAATAGGTTATAACAAGACATGTCAGGTTTGCCTAAATTAACATTTCTCTGATTTCTCTGAAAGTTTGCATATCCTTTCTCTGTGGTTGTCAGCACCTCTGTAATTCCTTCCTTATTAATTGTCTCTTCATGGCTCTTGCTCCACTGAAGAACATTCGCTCTCACATATAAATATTAATATAGAAACATGGATCTAGAGCTCAAAGTGGGCTTAGAAAGCCTCTGGCCCCCCTTCTCCAGCAGGGATCCGGGGACTGTGGAATTGAAGGAACTTATCTAAGCCCATTGGAGTAAATGGCAGAGTCTGGATCTGAACTCAGGGCCAATGTCTGCAGACCCAGGACTTTTCCTAGCGCACAAAGCTCTCTCCAAGACGTGTCACTTCTGTGTTGATTGGCGTGTTCCAAGTACTTACTTGTACTGGGACGTGGGGGGAGCTGTGATGGCAGGTTGTCTTCTTCTTTTTTTTTTTTTTTTTTTTGTTTGTTTTTTTTTTTTGTTTGTTTAAACCCTTAACTTCTGTGTATTGTCTCATAGGTGGAAGATTGGTAAGGGTGGGCAATGGGGGTCAAGTGACTTGCCCAGGGTCACACAGCTGGGAAGTGCCTGAGGCCAGATTTGAACCCAGGACCTCCCGTCTCTAGGCCTGACTCTCAATCCACTGAGCTACCCAGCTGCCCCTTGTCTTCTTCTTTTAATGAAGGTCAATGACAAATGATTTGAAATACATTACTGGGATGTTGGTGACTTCTTTGTTTAACAAAAGTGGTTCGTGCCTACATTATTACAAAAAGAAGAAAGCCCTTTGGGTGGGGGATTCTCTGGGAAAGACGGCTACCGAGTTGGAAGCCTGAGGAGGGGGGCAAAAAGGTCTTGACAGAGTGGGACAATGGGCTCAGTCTACCAAGAAAACATCCGAGAAAGATCATTGTAAAAGCTGATGAGTGGAGTTCATCGGATCGATCGCCCTTGTAAGTCAGGTGGAGCACAACTGCACAGCAGCCTGCCTGAGACTGATCTGGGACCTTTAATGGACTACAGGCTCGATATGTCACTACATACAGGACATGTCAGGCAAAATCTTATGTGATCTATGACGAAGAGAATCACGGAATCCAGGAAGAAGGAGGGAGTCGCCTCTCTGCTCGCCCTGGGCAAGCCGCATCTGAAGTTCAAGGCTCTGTTCATGAGAAACACACTGAGACACTGAAGAGTGTCTGGAGGAGGATGGTGAGGGTCCATTGAAATAACGGGGGATATTTAGCCTTGAGAAAGAAAGACCTGAAGTGGACTTGGGCTGCTATCTTCAAGTATCTGAAGGGCTGCCATGAGGAAGAGGGCTGACATTAGAGGCAGGAGGAGAGGAGAGCGTGGAACACAGTGGATAGAGCCAGAACCTGGAGTCAGGAAGTCTCGAGTTCAAATGTGGCCCTACAGGCTACCTGATCATGGACAAAGTCAATTAACCTTTGTCTGTCTTAGTTTCCTAATCTAGAAAATGAGGATGATCACAGCATCCATCTCCTAGGGTTGTTGGGAGGATATTTATAAAGTATTCTGAAAATCCTTGAAGGACCCTAGAAATACTAGTTGTGGTTACTCTTTTTTTTAAGTACTTTTATTTTTTTATTTTATTTTTTTATATTTTTAAACCCTTAACTTCTGTGTATTGGCTCCTAGGTGGAAGATTGTTAAGGGTAGGCCATGGGGGTCAAGTGACTTGCCTAGGGTCACACAGCTGGGAAGGGTCTGAGGCCGGATTTGAACCTAGGACCTCCCATCTCTAGGCCTGACTCTCCATCCACTGAGCTGCCCCCTGTGGTTACCTACAAAAGGGTTCCTTTTGGCCCCTGAGGGCAGAACCATGTACATGGGTTGGAAGTGCCAACGAGGGAAATCGAGGCTTGATGTCAGCAGAGATCTCCAATAGAGAGAGCTACCCCAAGTGGAATGGGCCATTTGGGGAGGTAGTGGGACTTCCTTTGAGAGGAGTCTTTGTCACAGGGATTCCTTTTTTCCTTTGGCAGTCACGTTCTCACTCTGAAATTCCATGAATGAATGAAGAAGTATTTATTATGCACTTACTGGGTGCCAAGACTCGTTAGCACGGTGGATACAGAATCAAACAAAACAGTCTCTGCCCTCAAACAGCTCACATCTAATGGGAGAAAAGTACCCAGAAAGGAGGTTGGGGGGGGGGGGGCGAGAAAGAGGACAAAGTTTGGAAATGGCCAGGAGGGGATACGGAGGGGAACCCTCCCCTCCCAGAGCCCGGGAACCCCGGGGACGAGTCCAGGGGACGTGGGAGGGCCTGAGGAAGAGGAGAGTCGGGCCATGTCTACCGAAGAGTGAATTTCGTAGGTCTCTGTGCCTCGTCCTTTCTAGTGGGGGCGGTCCAGCAGCCTCGCTGACCAGGGTGGGAGGCTTGTGGTCATTTAGGGACATGGCCTGATGCCCTGGTCACAGGCTCACAGACATTATTCCGGGCTCCCACGCTTTCTCTGCTCGAGTGAGCCGTGTCCATTTTTAGTACACTTAGGACAGGATCTCTGTCTGAGCCTGAGAAAAAATGTGTGGCGGCCCTCGGCCTGGGAGCGGAGGCTGGCCTGTGCCGGCCGGCAGGTGGGCGTCTGTTTGGGACAAACACCTGCACCTGTCCTGGGTGGGTGGCCGCAGCCTAGGAGGGCAAACACAGCCTACCGAGCCCAGCAAGCCGTGCCCAGGCCCCGAGGAAGTGGCAAGCGTAGATCGCAGACAAACCCGCTTACCTCCAGAGCAGCACAGCCAATCGGTGAGTCAGTCACCAAACGTTTGTCGGGGCTCTCCATAGAGGCTCTCCATAGAGCCCGACAAGTACCTGGACAAGACGCGTCTGGACCTCACGGTGCCCCCGACTGCTGACCCAGCTGCTGGCCTCCGTCCTCCGGGGAAGGGAGCCAGGAGGGAAGCAGCCCTGTTTGTTCACTTGGGAAGTTTTCCTCGTATTGACTCCACCTGCTGCTTTCTCGTCCCATCCATTGTTTCTTTTCCTGCCCTCCAGAAGCCAAACAGAAAAGGGGTGGCTCAACGCTGGGCAAAGCTTTAGCGCGGACACGGCGAGGAAAATGGAGTATTAANATTATTATTATTATTATTATTATTATTATTATTATTATTATTATTATTAATTCATTTAGGCTTTCAGAATTAGTCTTAAAATATCCATCCATTAACCTTCGAGCCTAATAGGGAGATCTGGACAATAACAGTCTGGAGCGTGTACAGAATTGCCTTCAAGTTGACGAAGCACTTGACTAAGCTCGTTCACGTTTCTCAACAACCCTGAGAGGTGGGTGCAGCCACTGTCTGGCTTACAGAGAAGGAAACAGGCAAGCAGAGGTTCAGTGACTTGTTCAAGGTCACACAGGCAGCATGGATCAGAGGAGGAATTCGAACCTGGGTCCTAAGTGTTTAGAGATCCTGCTCTTTCCACTAGACTTTTCAGTCTCCTGGCCAGGTGCAGATCTTGCCTCTGACCTACTTCTCAGGTGTCTGACCACGAGAAAGGCATGGCTTGCTCTCTGAGTGCTCAGGGAGAAGTGACTTGCCCAGGGTCACCCTGCTAGGAAGTGTCTGAGGCCAGATTTGAAGTGCTCTCTGAGTGCTATGGCGGACTCATATGAGGTAGTGTATGTGGAATGTTTTGTAAACCTTCAGATTCTTTGAAAATGCCAAATGTTGGGGGTAGCTGAGTGACTCAGTGGTTAGAGAGCCAGGCCTAGAGAGGGGAGGTCCTGCGTTCAAATCTGGCCTCAGACACTTCCCAGCTGGGTGACCCTGGGCAAGTCACCTGACCCCCATTGCCTAGCCCTGACCACTCTTCTGCCTTGGCGCCAACACACAGTATCTAGTGTTAGAGGTAAGGTAAGGTTTTTTTTTAATGCTAAATGTTGTCGTTATTGTTATTTTCATATATCAGATAGTCATTTATCTGATTCATCACTATTCTATCCATCCTTCAAAGGCCAGTTCCCATCTCACTCCTCTCTGTAAGAGGCTGCCTACAGTAGGGGACTGAATGCAGGACATAAAAGCAGGAAGATTTGGGTTCAAATAGAGTCTGTGACATTCACTAGCTGTATGACCCTGGGTAGGTCACTTCCTTGCACCTATTTCTGCTTTTTAAAAAATGTTACTCCTTTAAAAAAAGTATCCACGTGTTTTATTTTAACATTGTATTTGTAGAGGATTCCTGCTTCATCGGTGGTCTCTTGTAACAAAGTGAAAATTAAATAAACTTGTGGGCTACAGGAGGGGGTGGAGGAAGGGGAGGGAAAGAACATGAATCTTGTAACCGTGGAAAAATATTCTAAATGAATTCATTAAATAAAATGTTCTATTAAAAGAAAATTAAATAAACTCATAATAGTGACCTCCTCCGACAGGGTCAGCAACATTCTATAGCTGACCGCTTCCTCAGCTGTAAAACACAGATCAGCAAACTTTGGTGTCTCTTGCCTGGATCACTATAGAGGCTTCCTAATGCACCTCCCTGTCTCAAGCCTCTTCTCTCACCAGCCTCTCCTCCATAGAACCACCAACGTGATTTTCCTGAAGCGTCGGCCAGATCACACTCTCTACAGTCAAACCTGGGCGCTCCATAGCTTCAGAACTCATTGAATTTGGTTTTCTTCACATTTTTTTAAACCCTCATCACCTTCCACCTTAGACTCACTACCGTGTATTGGTTCCAAGGCAGAGCAGTAAGGGCTAGGAATTGGGGGTTAAGTGACTTGCCCAAGGTCACACAGCTAGAAAGTGTCTGAGGCCAGATTTGAACCCAGGACCTCCCGTCTCTAGGCTTAGCTCTCGATCTACTGAGCCACTCGGCTGCCCCCTATTCTACGCCTTTTGACCAATAAGAAAATTGCTCTGGTATTTGATGCTTTCTAGAACTCGTTGGCGTCGGGATCTCGGGAAGATTATGGCCCCTCCAGCCAAAACAAAGGGTCGTGCCATAGATCCGGGGCATGAAGAAGAGCTCCATACGGAGGAGCTGCAGGAACTTCAAAAAAAGCAGCAGCAGCGAGTGGCCATAGTGGAGAGGGGAGCTTCCTTCCGGAGAGGAGGACACAGAGGAGCGTGGCCCCACTTCACCGACCAAGGACATGGGCGTAAATGGGGGGAAGGGCGAGCCTTTGTGGAAGTCTGGCCCCCCGATAGAGCTTTGACAAACAGAATCGGAAATGTGTTCAGTGGCCAGCCCGTTCCCCACTTTGGAGGAATCCTCAAACACAGACAGAAACAAACGTGGGTGGACGGAGGTCTGATGAGGCTCCCACCTGGGGCATCTCAAGCCAGGCTCAGTCCGGGGCAGAGAAGAAAAGGAGAAGGAACCCCAGAAGGGCAGTTGCCTTCCTATTCCGTGGAGGGGGACGCCTCCTCCAGGCAGTAGCATCGCTCCTCCCCACCACCCTCTTAGGCCACGAGCTCCTCTCCGTACTGGTCAAGTTAAGTTAAAATTATTTCATTTAATCTCACTCTTGTTTTTCGCTTGTGTCTGTATTGTTCATGTTTTCTTAGTAAGACTCATCTCCATCAATGCCTGGAATGCCTTAGCGAATTGGGGCTGTCTGGGTGGCTGGAATGGATTCATCCCATTTCCATTATTCTTTAAGGGGAAGATTAATTTGACCTTTCTGGCCCTCGACCTACCTTCTGGAATGATTTAATGAGGACCGAGATACCCCTGTGTGTGGTGCTGGAGCTAGTAATGCCCATTAAACACCAGCCCCTTCCTGTTACCTCCAGGATCAGATAGACATTCCTGGGCTTGGCGATCGATGACCCAAACCTACCTTTCTGACTTCCCAGCTATGCAATTCTCCCCTTCGCTCAGCCTGTGGGCCACCAACTTTGCTCTCGTGTTCTCGAAACACAACATCTCACGCCTTGTTGTCTTTCCACCAGATGACCCTGGAAACGACAAGGGTGCGCCAAAAGTTCCAGAGTGGCTCCGTGCTATTCGACTTTAGAACCGCCCTAAGACTTTGGGGACAATCTGCCCTGATAAAGAGCCGAGTGAGGGTGGTGGAAAGAAGGAGACACGAAAGAGATGTTGGAGAAGGGGGGGG
>NW_025381636.1:0-6442 GCF_016433145.1 Gracilinanus agilis | reverse complement strand
GCTCTGAGGGAGTGTGAAGTCAAGGATCCTTTGCCCTTCATACAGTGTTTGGCATTAAGTGCTGAAAAACACTTCATTTGTTCGTTCACTCATTCATTCATTTATGTAAATAGTTGAAATCTTGGGAGTTTTTGTCGAATGCGCCCCATTTTGGGCTTAATTGGTGATTTGTTATTGTTTGCTGTAAATTATACATTGAAAACAATAACAAAAAATGTTAAACATACATTAATGAGGAAGAGAAGAAAACGTCATGGGGAAGGTCGAAATAGGTGCCAGGTTAGCCCAGCATGTTATCTATCTACTCCGGCTTCCGGATGAAGGATTGTTTAACCAGATCTAGAGTAATAAAGTAGTTGAAACAGGAAAGCGAGGAGGAGAAATGTGGAGAAGATCCACCCACGTGCGCTCTCCCAAAGCTTCGGAAAAAGCAGAAAACCACCCAAGAAACGGGGCTCCTCCCTGTGGTCCTCAAGCTCAACAAAAAGATGGCAGCCGAGCCCGCGGCCCGTACCTCCAAGTCGGTCTCACTAAAATCGATGATGGAGAAAGCTTTGACGACAGTTTTCCAGTCATTCTTGTCATTGATAGAAGTCACTTTGGCGCATCGGCCCTGTTAAGAGGAGACACAGAAGGTCTTTGGAGGGTGCTTGTGAAGCCCACAAAGCACATGCATGCCTGACTCTGCCCACATGCTCCAGGCCACGCGTTCTAGAGCATTATTTTGTGTCACCGTCCCCTACGGTGGCCTGGTAGAGCCTGTGGACCCCTTCTCAGAATCCTGTTTTTAAACGTGTTTAAGATAAAATATGCGAGATTATATTATATTAAAATATAAATGATGCAATTGCATTAAAAGGCAAATTATGCTAAATGCAGTTATAAAAAAAAAATGTAAGTTCCTGGATGCTGAACGAAGAACCCCTGCTTTGATTTACATTATAGTACTCATATGTGCTTTGTCCTAGACATGTCGTATTCTCGCCCTTTTCCCATGTAAGTTCAGGGAGGCCAGACAGCAAGTAGTACGGATTTTAACACACAGTAGATATTTAATAAATGCTGACTGGTTGACTGGAAAGTCCTCTCTGTACTACTTTTGCATTACTTTTTTGTTTTTAAACCCTTAACTTCTGTCTTGGCATCAATACTGTGTATTGGCTCCAAGGCAGAAGAGCGGAGAAGGCTAGGCAATGGGGGTCAAGTGACTTGCCCAGGGTCACACAGCTGGGAAGTGCCTGAGGCCAGATTTGAACCTAAGACCTCCTGTCTCTAGGCCTGGTTCTCCATCCACTGAGCCATCCCCATAATACATTCCTTAAAAAAAAAAAAAGTTTTTAAAAGCCTTACCTTCTGTCATAGAATAGGGCTAGGCAATGGGGTTAAGTGATTTGTCCAGGGTCTCCCAGATAGGAAGTAGCTGAGGCCAGATTTGAACCTAAGACTTCCTGTCTCCAGGCCTGGTTCTCTATTCACTGAGCCACTTAGCTATCCCCATATTCCTTTTCCAAATAAACAAAATTAATTTCCTTGCTAAAAAGTTAAGTGTTATTTAATTTAAAATTTATTATCATTTAACTAATTATTAGTTATTAACAACTTTTGTTGTTATTTAACTATTTATTACTAATTATTGATCATTATTGAGAAATTAATTATTATTAAGTAATTTGTATTTAATGATTTATTTCACTGATAATCATAGTTATAAAAATAATTCTCGTAGTTCTTAATAGTATTTACAAAGCCTAGAAACAGCATAAGGAAATTTCTGGGTAACTTTTGGAAAAATATTGACATTTCATTGCCTCACAGTAAATTGTGACTCACGTATTTATCAAATCAAACCATCTGTATATATATGTATCAGACCCAGACTCTAAGAATTGTGCACTGAAATCACAATGCTCAGATTTAGAACAGAATATTTCAATTTCCTTGGCAACAGGTAGAGGATTCTGAGTTCTCTACTGACCAGGTGGAAGGAGACACTCTGGTTAGGAAGTTGGTTTAACGCTGGGAGAAGCATGGATTTCACTCAAATGATCACCCCAAGAGAGATTTGGTAAGACTTCTATTAATTCTATTAGCAGCTTTAAAATGGGCAAATACCTATTTAATATGTCATAAGGGCGTGTCCCTACCAAGTGAAAGCCATGGCTTCCAAAGGGGAGATATTCTATAGCATTTTTTTAATGTGTCTATATTAAATATGCTTCCCATGCTGGTATACATAAATGGATATAAAATTTCCTGGCCCCTTCTTTTAGTTTATACCAGCTCAAAGACAGGCTGGTTGTTTTACATGCTCGATCTAAGTCCCACCCACAAACTATGGCTATCTTTCAAGCTCCTTCCTGGGCCTTCTTTTCACTTTCCATTTTCTCTTATCATCTTATGCTAATGATTCCCAGATCTACCCATCTGTCTATCTGTCTGTCTATCTATCCATCTATCTATCTAACCCTATCTATCTATCTATCTATCTATCTATCTATCTATCTATCTATCTATCTATCTTTCTTTCTTTCCTTCCTTCCTTCTTTCTTTCTTTCTTTCTTTCTTTCTTTCTTTCTTTCTTTCTTTCTTTCTTTCTTTCTTTCTTTCTTTCTTTCTTTCTTTTTATTCATTCCTACATTTATCTATCTATCTATCTTACTATCTATCCATTCCTCCATTTATCATCTATCTATCCATCTATTTATCTGTCTATCTAACCCCATCTGTCTGTCTATCTATTCATTCATCCATTCCTCTATCATCTATCTGTCTATCTAACCCTATCTATCTATCTATCTATCTATCTATCTATCTATCTATCTATCTATCTATCTATTCATTCCTCCATTCCTCCATCAATCCATCCATCTATCCATCCATCCATCCATCTATCTATCTATCTATCTATCTATCTATCTATCTATCTATCTATCTATCTATCTATCTATCNNATCCATCCATCTATCTATCTATCTATCTATCTATCTATCTATCTATCTATCTATCCATCCATCCACCCATTTGTACATTTACCTATTTATCCATCTTCCTATCAGTCCATCTGTTTGTCTGTCTATCTATCTCTACCTGCCCATCTCTACCCAATCTTACCTAGTTTCTCTCCTGAGCTCCTGTCTTATATCACTGACCTAGTTATCTACCCAGATGTTCCACCGATATCTCAACTCAACATATTCAAGGATATAAAGTAGGAAAAAAACAGTCCCTGTCCTCAAAGAACTCCTGTTCCACTGGAGAAAAATGAAATGTAGATAAGTAAGAATAAATATAATTTAGTTGGGGGAAAGCACTGATAGGTGGAGAGATCAGGAAAAGGTCTCCTTTAGGAGATGGCTCTCAAGTTGTTATTTTGAAAGAAGCTAGAAAGAGGTGAGGAATATTCTAAGAATGGGAATATGTAAAGTCTCAGAGAGGGGAGATGGAGCTTCACATTTAGTAAACAGTAGACAAACCAGTTTGGAAGGAAGATAGAATACCCAAAAGTCAGTCTATGAACTTGGCCCATAAAGGCAAGCTGAAGTCAGATTATGAAGGGTTTTAAATGCCAGGCAAAGGAGTCTGTGCTTTTTATACATTCCATAGGGAACCAAGGAAGCTTCTTGAGCAAGGTAATGACCTGGCCGGACCTGAACTTTAAGAATATCAATTTGGTAGTTGTGTGGAGAATAGATTGGAGAGTGGAAGAGATGGGAGATGGTCTTCCATAAAGGCCTTATGCAGACGTGATGAGTCCCACCCTTGAAAAGAATACTAGGCACTAGAAACCATCTTTTTCCAACCTGTGTAAGGTACAGATATGCCTGGGGGCATCGCACAAGTCCCAGGTAGGATAATAGGTCATCTTCACCTCCTTCCAGCAGCTGGTAGAAAATATGAAAATTCCGTTCTCCGTGGTTTTGAAAAACGACTCGAGATTTTTCTATCAAGTAACTGATGATATGACCGCCTACTGGAATTCCCTGGAAAAATTCAAAGTCAAAACTTAGACCAGTCATCTAAAAAGAGGTTCAAATCTAAGACCCTCCTTCACATATAAAGTAGATTCAAATTCCTTATGATTTTCCCCCATCCCCTTGGACCTGTATGATCTGATATAAAGGGAAGTAAGTAGAACTGGGAAAAGTTATAAAAATAACCAGAACATTGTAAAGGGAGAGAATTTTGAAAGACTTAAGAACTCTATTGATGCAATAGCCAACCAGAGCTTGGACGATGATACCTTCTTGGCAAAGAGGTGATAGACCAGAGATGAAAGATAAGACATACACTTTCCAACGTGGCCAAAGGATGATGGATTTTGATTGATTGTATTTATGTGTTATGATAAAGATGTTTATTTGTTTGTTTGGGGAGTGTGGAGAAGTTGGGAAGATGAGAATAAGAGAGATGCCAGCCGAAAAGAAAAAGAAAGAAAAGAGCATAATGAAATATTCATAAGAGATATAAATGAGACTAGAAGCTTGAAAAAGATAACAATCAGGACAGATTATTACATACTTTTAAAAAATATTTGAGATTCACACCTTTACATGTAATTTTCTTTTTCTTTTTTTATATGTGGAAATTATCATGTTTGTTAATTTCTCTCAAGTTCATAAAAAAAAGGAAAAAGAAGGACCATATCATAAAGCAAATCTTCTTAGTGTGATAAGAAGGACAGTGAGAATGACGAAATTTGGGGGCAGCTGGCTATGTAACCAGCGGTCAAGTCACTTAACCCCCAGTGCTTCACCTTTACCTTTCTTATGTCTTGGAATTGATACTTAGTATTGATTCTAAGACAGAAGGTAAGGATTTCTTTAATTTTATTTTTGTAATGATATTAATATTATTTGCCTGTTAAAATATTCTTCCCTTTTCCAACAACATAATAGTGTAAAGACCAGATTTTCTTCAGACACCTCAAACAAACAGCATAATGTTACTGATTGAATACAGAAGCAAATAAGAGAATTCAGCTGTCTTCTATATTAGAGAAATGTGCAAAAATATGCAAAGCAACATCACTCTTTTCACTAAATTGTTTTGTTTTGGAAAACAATTGAGTTTCCCTAATATGGTATTTGTGATCATATAAATAGACATTATTAGTTTAAGATAAACTAATACTTTAAAATAAATTATTTTAAAATTTTCTTTATTAAATTATTTGTAAATTTTGAACTTTAAACTTAAGTTTAATTTATTTCCATTTAAATTTTTAAATAATTTTAAAATGAATTGAGGTTGTTCAGTTGTTTTAGTTGTGACCAATGCTTTGTGACACCATTTGGAGTTTTTCTTGGCAAAATATTGGAATGATTTGCTACTTTCTTCTCCAGGTCATTTTACAAATGAGCAAAGTGAGGCAAACAGGGTGAAGTGACTTGCCCAGGCACACACCTAGGAAGTGCCTGAGGCTGGATTTGAAATCAGGTCTTCTAGATTCCAAGCTCAGCATTCTATCCACCAAGTCACCTCACTGGCTCACCATAAATCAATACATATTTTTAAATTTTGCCAGTTTTAACTTCTGGTATTGTAAATATTGATAGATGGCTCAGGAAATAGAGTGCTGGTCCTAGAATCAGAAAGACTTGACTTCAAATTTGGTTTCAGACATTTACTAGCAGCAAGACCTTGGGCAAATCCCTTCACCCCCGTTTGCCTTAGAGGCAGCCAGGCGGCTCAGTGGATAGTCCTAGGACTGAAGGAAGAAAGACCTGAGTTCAAATCAGGTCTCAGATAATTACTGGCTCTGTGACTCTGGACAAGACATTTCTCCTGTTTGTGTTAATCCACCAGAGAAGGAAATGGCAAACCACGACAATATTGGACAGTATTGGTGCCCTATGGTCCACAGGGTCATGAAGAGTGGGACATAATTAAGCCACAATAAAATGCTGATAAATCTGGTACACAAAAATGGAAGCTTTTGAGGGTCCTCACCAATTTTTAAGAGTATAAATGGCTCCTGAGACCACAGAATTTGAGAATCATTGCTCCGTTTGGTTCTAGTAGAATTTTCCACTGATTGCCCTCTCCACCAATCCAAATCTTGATTTACCTTAAAATCAAACTGGATGTCCATGTACTTGCCAAATCTGCTGGAGTTATCATTTCGGAGAGTTTTTGCATTTCCAAAAGCCTAGGAATAAGTCAAAAGCCTGAAATCAGCCACCGCTCCATTTCTTATTTGGCATCCCTAGCTTGAAGTCCAAATGCAGAGTCCAGAACCAGATGTCTCCTCTCTCACCAGAGGCTGAAAACCGGATGACCAGGTTCTGTCTTCTCTCCAGGCTCAAAGCACTAAATAATCAATCTCCATCAATGATGAAACTCTTGTGCAAATGGGCTTTGAGCCATTCCTAAGAACTTTGATTACTGTGGGGATTTGTGTGTGGGGAGGACAAGAATGACCCTGATATATATATATATGTAT
>NW_025381635.1:0-6706 GCF_016433145.1 Gracilinanus agilis | reverse complement strand
CTCTTTCTCCTCCTCCTCCTTCCTCTTCCTTTTCTTCCTCCCCCTCCTCCTTTTCCTCCTTGTCCTTCTCCTACTCCATAAGATTTATTTATTTTTTGCAAGTCAGTATTCATTTAAAAAACTGATTAAAATTTTATTTATTCATTTTTTGGGATACAACAGACTTCCCAATAGGTTTATACTGCAATACTTCTCCCCCTTTACCCTAAACAGTTAGCTTAATGATTATTAACAGAAAGGATGAATATATCATTTAACCTGGATGGTATGCTGCAACTATTGACTATTATTTTTGACTGAAGGCTTTTTTTGGGGCCTTTCTATGCTGAATTCACTAACGTTGTTTAGTCACTGTATATTTCTGTTTGGATTGCACTTTCTTCACTTTATATCACTTCACGAGAGTCTTGTTATGTTTTTCTGAATCTGCATATTTGTCATTCCTTATGGTACAGTATGATTCAATTACATTCATATACCATAATTTATTTAGCTGTTCTCTTATCCTTTGACACATACTTTGTTTCCAGCTTTATTATTGTAAGTAATTCTTCTACTATAAATACATATGGGTCTTTTCTTTCTGTCGATAATTTCCTTGAGGTCTCAGTTGTGGAATATCTGGGTCAAAATGTATGAACAACTTGGTAACTTTTCTTTCATAGTTCCAAGTTCTTTCCCAGAACAGTTGAACCAATTCACAACTCTGTCAGCAGTGAATTTGTGCGCCTGTCTTCCCATGGTCTGTCTAGTAATGACTTTTCTTATCCTTTCAAAGATGGTAACATTTTTGCTAGATTGATGAATATGAGGTAATATCTCAGGGTTGTTTAAATGTTTATTTCTTTGATTACTGGCAATTTTGTACCGGTCTTAAGATGCTATCTGTACTTCTTTTAAAAATACTTTTCATATCCTTTAATCACTAGTCAGTCTGTCTCAAAGTCTTCATCCCTTTTGACTTCTATGCCTATTGATGCTGTATACCAACTTCTCCTCCTGAACACTCTCTTCTTCAGTGGCTTATGTGGTGCTTCTTAGTTCTATTATCTCATACACGATGGCTCCTTCTCAATCTTGCTTGCTGGATCATTATCCATATTCCTCCTCTAATTGTGGATGTTCTTCAAAGCTCTTCCCTGGCTCCTATATATCTTCTCTTGATGATTGATCTTGTTAGCTCTCATGGGCTTCTAGTATCAGTGTCTGGAATATAGTATGTTCAAAATGGAGCTGATTATCATTTACCCTAAACCTATCCCCCTTCCAGACTTCCTTGTTTCTGGTGAAGTTACTATTATCCTTCCTGACACTCTGATTTGTAATGCTAAAGTCATTATCAACTCTTATAGGCGTTCTTCCTCCTCAGTTTCCAAATATAATATAATTAATTACCAAGTTTTATTAATTCCATATCAATAACATCTCTCACATATGCCCTTTTTATTCCTTCATGCACCCAACATGTTAGTTTAGGACATTATCATCTCTTACCTGGATCAATGCAATTGGTCCCTCTTTTTCTAGTCTTTCTTTTCTCTAATCCATCTAATGCAAGGCTCTCAAAGTCATTTTCTCAAAACACATCTGACTATGTCACTCTCTTAGTCAAGAATTTTTAGTGATTCTTTTTTCCTCTAGAATATAAAATTCTGGCTTCATATTTAAGGCTCTTCATGGTCTGGCTTCAGCCTATCTTTCCAGACTTTTTCCCTCACCATTTCCCTTCATATGTTCCTGCCAAGTGTATCGACTACCTATTTCTCTAGCTCTGGTAGTGTTCTGTCTCATGCCTCTATACTTTTTCACAAAGGTGCTTTCAGTGCCTGGGGTATGCTGTCATCTCACCCATGCACTCAAGAAATCTTTGAAGTCTCAATTCAAATGTCTTATATAGGAAACCTTTCTTGATTCTCTTGTTAGTGATCTCTCTTCAAATTATCCTATATTTACTTATTCTTATGTGTTAGAAGTTATCCAGAAGCCTCACACATCTATTTCATCAATTCTTTAAAAAAAGAATCAGCAGGTACTGTATAATGGTGAGCACCAAATATTACTATAAAGAATAAAATATATTACATTTAATCAGATAGGAAAATATGATGTTCAAATTATTCATGAATCATTTGTATTCAGAGCTGAGATCAGAAATGGTAAAAACATTATAACAATGAGAAAAAGACATACTGTGCAATTTAAACTACTTAATCCTGGATTATTTTCACAAGTAATTAAAAATAAAAAGTGAGAAATGGACATCGGAAATGACATTGACACTGACTATAATAATTTCACCCAGAAATTTAACCCATTTAAATTAATTACCACAAGAAGACCAAAAAAAGCCCAGAGATAATCTTAGCAAACATCTGACTTAGTTGCCAAAGGAAGAGAGATGGTTGCCAATGGCAACCCTGATTTAGAATATAAACTAATTTGTAAATCTTAAAAAGGATGATAGATGATTATGAACAGTACTATCATCTTATAAAACGTAGAGAAGCAATGGAAGGTAAAACTCATTTAAAGAAAACTTGGCAACATTTCTTACTAATCAGAGCCATCCCAAGGGAATCATTCCAAGATAAAAATGGAAAGATTACAAATAGAAGAAGAATGAGAAAAAAAATTGCAAAAACCATTTTAACAAACTGCTTTCTCCATCAAGGATTGCAGCACAACCACGTTTGTCCTATAGAAAAGGTAGAAATGGTAATAAAAATAACAAAGAAAGAAAATCATCTAGATGAGAATAGTATATATAGGGGAAATCTATGACTAAGGAGACAGTATTGTGAAAGCACAGGGGAATCACTGTATAGAGTAGTACCTGATGGCTAATAATGGTTAATATTTATATAGTACTTACCATGTGTCAGGCAGTGTACCTAGCCCTTTACAAATATTATATCATTTGATCCTTGCAACAATCCTGGGAAGTAGGTATTATTATTATTATTATCATTATTATTGTTATTATTACCTCCAGTTTATAGATGAGGAAATGGAGTCAAACAGAAGTTAAATGACATGGCCTAGATCACACAGTTAGAAATTATATGAAGCTAGATTTGAACTCAAATTTTCCTGTTTCTAGACCTGGCACTCTATCCACTGTGCCACCCAAAGACACGAAATAAATTCACGGACCTTATTCATACTGAAAAAGGAAACTGAGAGAACATCGCTAACCGCTGACTTATATGCCAACTCTCCTATCTCTAGAGAATTTTTATGAGTCATCTATCTATCTGTCTATCTATCTATCTATCTATCTATCTNTCTGTCTGTCTATCTATCTATCTATCTATCTATCTATCTATCTATCTATCTATCTATTTATCAGGGCATTATCAATGAGGTTATTAGGAACAAGCAAGTGTTGGCAAGTGGTAATCAACAAGGGTTACATCTTTATAATTTCACAATTAATTGAAGGATGTGGAAAATACATATCATTCTTACTAGTTGTTGATTAAAAATATTTTTGGCATGATAGAACAAAATGCTGCCTAATGACAAATCATTCAAGAATTTTTGGAAAATATAATAGCAGAAATAACCCTCTTCCATGACCCTCTGACAATAAGCATCCATTGAGGCATTCAAAGGAAGATGTATGATCTCAAAGCACTATAATGGAACAGATCCAACCCGTAATCCATGAGGATTGTGAGGTCTTCTGTATTTCTATTTTGCATACATAAGCTCCAAAATATTGCAAGGCCTTCTTGGAAGAGATCTGTGATCCCTCAGAGGAGTTTGGCTTTTATCCCACACAGGAACGACCAAGGAGATGAAGAATGTCTATTTGGCCAGATTTCAACATGCACATGGAAGGACACCGACATACCGCTTGTTCAATGGTATACATATTTGGAACAGACAATACAGATAGACAGTAAAGAGAATCAGAGTGGGCTGTATTACTTTTGAGAAATTGTGAGGCTCTTTTATTGATCACCAACTTCCCATGAAAGCCAAGGCTCACCTTTTCAATACTAACCCCCCAATGGTGTTGCTCTGTGGCTGTGAGATATGGAGCAACATTGCCTCCAAGGAAAGAAAAATGAATTTCATATGGAAGGCAATGGAGCAGTGTGTGGCAGAGCGTGAGCAGACTGCAAGCCAGGACCAGTGGACTCTGAGGAGGAACAGGAGTAAAGGGTCTTATCAGTGAATTGTATCATAGGATGAGAAAATGGGTGATAATGTGTTAAGAGTGAGGGATGAAAAGTGGACAAAGATTCTAGTTTACCTTCAGTTCTCTTTGAAGCAATATTTCGTAGTGGATAGAGAACTGCCTCTCCATCCTCTGACAGTCCTTTCTCTGACATGTACTGGCTATGCTACCATGCGAAAGCCACTCACCCCTCCTAATCAACTTTTTAAGATTTTAAGTTTTCAGAGAAAAGTGCTGACTTGTGGAGGGACTTTTCTCACCTGGGAGTTCCCTATATTACTGAAATCACAGGTGTAATCCCTAAGCTGTCTGTGAATTTTATTAGTGTGGGTATTCCTTTCACCGACACAAATAATGAATTATTTTTGTCCATAGCGACTCTTAAAACCCAAGCCTGCACTTTTTATAAATCTTGTAGATAGATATATACTTGTTTGCATGTTATTTCACTTATTAGAATGTGAATTCTCTGAAGACACAGCTCATGTTTTTGCCTTTTTGGGTATACCTGGCCCTTGGAACAGTGCCTGGCATATAATGAATGTTTAAACATATTTGTTGACTGATTTGCTATGGCCAAAACCCAATTCATTGTTCCATGGCCAACCTTCTGGTAGTGAGGCTTTCTAAAGTCATCTCTGCTGGCCTAGAGGTGACACATTCCTTTGCCAGGTCTACATTTGAAGACTTTCCTATTAATTAATTAGTAAGCTAGTACCTACTATGTACCAGGCACTGTACTATTCATTGGGATTACAGAGAAAGACAAAAACAAAAAACAAATCTCTGCTCTCAAGGAGCCCACAGTCTAGCTTGGAAGGACCAGTCAGACATCATCTATACTTCATTGGGATAACCTTTAAGTGCCCAGGAACTCAATGAGCCAATCAGACATTATTAGAGATTAAATTAATAGAACCAAGCAAAAGCTATCGTAAACATAGACCCAGAGGGGAGAAGAACCAAAGAGAAGAGTTTGATTGTTATAGTAAGAAAGGATTGACACTTAAAGGAAGGGTTTAGCCAGAGAACAGAGAGATGGAGAGGACACTTTGAGGATGCGGAGATGGAAAAAACAGTAATATAGATTTTTGAGGTTTGGCACACACAGGGAAGGAAGTATAGAATAAAAATCAAACTAAGATACTGACTTTGGTACATAGAGGAGAAGATGATTTAATATAGAGAACAAGGAATTTACTTCTAAGTGTGATGATGATTAAACATTGAATATACATTGTTTAAGTTGCAACCTTTAGAAGTCATTTCTAGGTCCCTGATGGGATAGAAAGCATTGACTAACTGGAACATTGCTCCTTGTGGAAGGAACAATGGGGACTAAGGGATTCAATGACTCTGTATAAATGGCTGTGTTTAGAGCAAAATTCTCCCTTTAGCTCACATCTGTTACTTAAAGGATTATTTATTCAAGAGTTTGAAACATTACTTTTCTTGCATCTGACAGGACAGCACTATGGTACTGTCATCAGTTTCCCCGGACACAGAACTTGATACTTCTAGAACTAAGAGCAAAGTATTCAGGAAACTATTGGGCTACTGAGCAAGTGAAAAATAAATCAACTTTATATATATATAAAACATACTTTGAATAGGAATTTTATATTTCTTTAATAATTAAAGCAACTTTCATTATATAAATGTTTTGGGTTTTTCTTCCAAAGACTATTCCCTTTGCTTAGGGCAATGTTGCAAATGTATGACTTTGGTTCAAGGAGGACTAAGTGAGAAAGTGTGACTATTTCAATGAAAAGTCCTCACTACCAGTGGAAAAAGAATTCAGAGCATATAGATTGTGATAGCAGGTCAGAAATTTCACCTTGATAGATGAAGGATCAAATGAAATAATGCATATAAAGTGCTTTGAAAACATAAAGATCTCTTTTCTTTCATTCTTTTCTCTTCCCTTGCCCTCTCTTGCCTTGCCTTCCCTTTCTCTTCCCTGTTCTGAAAGTACATTTACATGGAATAAGGACAGAAAACTTGAATATGACTCAGGAATGCTAAATTGTTCATCCTATACTTACTTTCTTCTTCCACTCCATTGCCAATGTCTTAAAAATAGAGGACACTTAATAAATCTCATTTGAATCAATGGAATTATTCTAGTTGTGCTCAGCACAAAATAGCTTCTCTCACCCATTCTCTACTTGTGCTTCACTTGTAAAGTATTTGCCCCTTTTTTGTTTGTGGTGAGAATTCTAGGTGGTTGTTATTTTAGTTCCTCAAGTCTTTGCCCTGATGGCGATGTGACTCTGGGTTCTTGGAGGCCAGGTCTATGCAAGCTTTGGCAATATTTACCAAACCAGACAGGTCTAGCATTAATCTATCTGAGAAGCAGCCTTAGCTGTCAATGGAAAGGATAAGCATCAACAGCTTGTTCACCAGAGAATGACTTTTTAGGGCAGAACAACTTGAAGAGATGGGTAGAGGTTGCAGCTATATCAATGCATCATTAAAAATACCAACATATGAGTGTATATTCCTTTGAGGGGAGAGAGA
>NW_025381634.1:4865-6084 GCF_016433145.1 Gracilinanus agilis | reverse complement strand
CTCTCCAGCCCTCTCTCTGTTTATCTCTGTATCTCTCACTCGCTCTCTCTCTCTCCTTCCCTCCCTTTCTCCCTCCCTCCCTCCTTCTCCCTCTCTCTCCACTGCTCTGTCTCTCTAACCATCTCTCTGTATGTCTTTATGTCTGTCTGTCTCTCCCTCTCTCTCCACCACTCTGTCTCTCCAGCCCTCTGTCTGTCTCTGTGTCTGTCTGTCTCTTTCTGTGTGTGTATATGTCTCTCCCTCTCTGACTCCCTATCCCTCTGCTTCTCTTTTTCTCTCTGTCTCTTTTTCTCTTTCTCTTTTTTTCTATGTCTTTCTTAAAGTTGTGCATTTGTGTTACCCATGTAGAATATATATGTACACACACATGTGTTATTTAAATGTAGCTCTCAAGGAGGCATGAAAAGATATCTCAAGGATGTTTGCCTATTCCTCTCCAAAGGAAATGCTATTCCTGCCTAGAAGAAAGTGGAAGGGTCTACAAAACTGGCCATTCTGCTCCCCCTGATAGAGAAACCATATTTGAATATTATCTATCTGCACTCTCCTTCCTCTCACCCTAGTATTGTTAGTATAGGGAAAATGGTTTCATTCTTAGATTCAAGCTGCTTTTTCTGGTCACTATCTCTTAAAAGAAAGGAGTTCTTCAAATTTTTTATCCAAAGACTTGACTCTTTTCTCACCAAGTGCTAGTTACACAAAAGACTATCATAAATAGTGTGAAGTTCCCTCCTGGCCGTGCTTCTGGGTTTCCAAAATTTAGTGCTATATATTAGCACAGATCCTAGAGCTTCCCTTAGCACCTGAGGCATTGATGAGTTCTTCCTGAAGTCTCTATATGGGGAAGAATCCCAGGATGACCAAACTTCACTCCCCCTCCCTGCCATGCTGTTGACTTTCTGTGCAAAATGTCCCCAAGTCAGCTATCTTTAGCTCCCATTTCCTTTCTAGCTCTCTTTCATGTCTCCATGACTATCAAATGTAAGCTTCTTGAAGGTTGGAATTTTATTTCCTTTTGCTTATATCTATCACCAGGGCTTAGCTCAATCCTTGTTACATAGTTGAGAATTCCCAAAATATTTAGGAAGGCAAACTGGAAATCAGGCTCATGTAATGTTAGTTTTTCTATATTTGCCAAAGTCTGTCTGTCTGTCTGTCTGTCTGTCTGTCTCTCTCTCTCTCTCTCTCTCTCTCTCTCTCTCTCTCTCTCTCTCTCTCT